>NC_056735.1:1302142016-1302301816 GCF_019279795.1 Protopterus annectens
ACATTTCAGAAACACATGTTCAGGAGTTTCTTCTTCTTGGAAATGTAAACATATTCACTTTTCTTTTATATGGCATATTTCCTTTTACTATTACTAGTCTCCACAAAAAATACTGGACATTAAATTTTCTGATTGCATCATTTGCTTCTTATTTTATAGCTTTAATTTTCCATGTTAGATTTTTCCCATTGTTTTACATACTAGTGTTTTATCATTACATTCTTATACCATACTTTTCTACCCTTTTCTTTGTCAAGTTTTATTTTCCACAAAAATATTTTTTCTCTAACATATTTCTTAATTTATACACTCATTTGATCTTTTTTAACATACTCCCAAATGTATGATACTTACATTTATACAGTTTTACTACTAATCTCTTATCTTTTTCATTTATCTACTTTAAAACTTTGCACAAATTTAATGAAGCAGTGTATACCACTAGGTTAATTAACCCTAAACCTTCTTCTTTATTTGCATACAAAACCCCTCTTTTCTGGGTCGCAAAAATTCCTTTTCAAATACTGTTGGCAAATAAATACACTAGCTAAGTATGCTATTTTTCCATCAGTACTGAATTTATGAAATACACTTTTTTTTGAGTGATAATTTATATGTAATCCAGAAAAGACGTTTGCATTATTTCTTCTATTGTTTTTCCCACTGAATTCTACTTACATCTTTATTCCCACATTTTATACCCAACACAGAAACTGAATTCATTATTTTTATTTATTTTTTTTATTTATTGTCATTTGTTAACTGGGTTGGTCCAACTCAGCCAAGGGCCCATTTTCAATGCAGACCCAAGGAGAAAAGCTCCAATTACATATACAGGCTAGCCAAAAACAAAAAAAAAAGCAGTAACTAATAGAAAGATACAAAAATCACAATATTTCAATAGGACATCAATTACAACAGTAGTAATGACAAGAGACAGTACAAAAAATAAGATAAACAATGTCAAAAAAATTATTGTACAAGTTGCACAAATTCCAAATATAAAATATATACTCCCAATCTTTACTATATCACCTAAAACCTTTGATTTACTCTTTATTTAAAGTCATCCCTATCATCTCATTTGTGTAACTGATTACTTCTTTGATCCAAATTTTGTTTTTTGCAATTATTATAATCCCATCTGCATATGTTAACAGAAATGAAATTCTTAACCCTTCAAGTGTTATATACCCCCTCCTTCACCTTGGTAATTATTTCACATGCTATCACATTCATAACTAATGTACAACTCATTCTGCATCCCTGTCTTACACAACTCTTCATATGTACCTCGTGAATTAATGAGCCATTTACAAGCATTTTTACTTTATTATTACTATACACTGACATACATAATTTCCTAACTTTCTCACTTATATTATATTCTTTCAATATTACCCATAAGATTTTATGACCAATTGTGTCAAATGTCTTATTAAGCTCTCCCATCATAATTTTAGCTTCTTTTCTGTTCATAATATTATCCACAATTTCTCTATCTTTAATAATTCATGACAACCCTTCCCCTTTATACTACATATGCCATCTTCCATAATATTTTCCATTTTTGTTTCAAATCTTTTTTTGTATTATTTTCATAAATATCTTGTAATCATTATTATTCAATACTACTGGTCCCCATTTTTTTAATTCTCTCCTATCTTCCTTATGAATTTAAGTATTCCACTATATAATACTTTATACATACAACTTTCATTTAACCATTCATTCAAAATATTTAAATTTATACATTTCATACCATATTCTATATGGGCCTACAGCCAAATCTACATTGACTTTTCTAATACTTTACCTACCTCATTTAAAGAAATCTTTTCCAATTCTTTATTTTCTTTTTCTGTTAACTTTTTTACTTTCCATGTTTTTTCACTACATTTTCTTTAAACATTTCTTGCACATATTGTCCTACACTATTCATAATATTTTCCTGAGTTTTATTTCTCCTTTTACATTTTTTATTTCTCTCAATACACTACCATTTTCCTTTACTAATCTACTTAAGTAACTCAATGCTTCTTTTCTCTTTCCTTGTAAAATATATTTGCTTATATAATGCCTTGTATTTTCTTGACTTCTTTCATATAATTCTTTTTTTCTAAGTCAAAGTACTTTCTATAATTATGTTCTACATCTTCCAATGCATTGTTATATGTTCTTTTAAACTTTTCTTTCTCTACTCTTCTCACATCATGTAACTGTAAAACATTTTTGTATGTTTCCTTAAATATTATCCACCATTTAGACCAATTTTTATACAATGATTTCATAGTAACATGATCTTTGCATAACTGTATTACTAATCTCTTTCCTTCTTCATTCCGTGCTTTCTCACTTATCTTTTTTATTCTTTTGCTTATTTTTATATATTTCTTGTTTTCTTTTATCTCTAGCCATACTGCAAGATGATCAGAAAATCCTGTTTGAACTACCTCATCTTTTCCTATAACTAAACCTTCTGACACTATAAAGTAATCTGTATCAGTTCTATACACACCCCTTTTGTAAGTCCATTAATTTTTGTCACAAAGTTTTAACTTGCCACATCTTAGAACTTCTGACAATTTTCTTATATTTCCTTTCTCTTTACACTTGGCTGTTAATTCACAGTTAAAATCTCCTGTCATTATGATATTCATATTTATCACTACATAGTCTAAAATTGGATGAAATAAGATTTCTCTGTCTTTACAATTACTGTAATCATGTTATAATTCTAGATGCTTGGCTTGTTCTTTTCATTTTAAATCTACAATGGTTAATCTTCTCATTTTTGTTAAAGTTGAATCTAATATCTTTACTGTATTTCCACAGAATACTGCTATTCCAGAACATCTCTCATTTCAAAAATTCTAAATTATCTCTCCTCCATTCCCTCTTTTCGATGTGTGATTTTGCTTCTAATTTTGATTGATTTGTTATTATAGGTTCACAGGATGATACTAGGCTATTGGCCCTTACAAGCCTAGCCAATAATTTTGCTCATGTTCCCACAAAGACAGCACTTATTTCCCCTGTTAAGTAGGGACACAGGTGGGATTCCCAGGGGTGTGCTTTCTGTTTCCCATCCAGTCATCCAGGTTCCTCTTAAAGAGGGCTAGAGAGGTACTATGCTCGACATGGAGAGGGAGCCTATTCCACAGATGGGGCAGTTTTTGGGACAGAAATCTATCTACTATTTTAAATATACTTTTTTGTGTTTATGTGGTCTGAAGAAGTGGTTTTGGATTACCGCAAAAGCTCTTACCATTCCTATTAATAACATTTTTGTTCGTCAGCCATGGTAGCTTGGAATTTTTTTTCCTTTTGAGTTTTGAACCTTATCTTTCCTCCCTATAGTTTCTCTGTTTGTATTCTTTCATCTGTTATAAATCTAGTGTCTTCTAATATAATTACAACTTAATGACATATATTACACTACCTCAAAATTCCTACTCTTCTTAATATATTCTTAATACTATTCACATTTACAGAAAGCTCTCTAAAACTGTCATTTTCTCTTTTCCTTAGATTCATGGTTTCATAAGTTATAGACAACTACTAGGCTAGCTTTCTTAAGAGACCATTGTAAGCCAAACTAATTCCCTTCCCAAAGGCGAGAATCAAACACTGTACCTTTTGTTTGTGAATTAAATTCCTTAACCATTTTACCAAGCCCCAATCTTTAGCTGCATATATTCCTTTTTATCCATTTACTTTTTTCTTTGTAAATTTTTACCAAAGGAATTCTTTGTTTTTCCTTTTACTATCTCCCAATTTATGTCTTCTTTGTCACTTATTTCAGAACCTTCGTCTATATCTACCTATTATTTTTTCTCATCTAATTTCTACTACTTCTAAAAATTCTTCTCTTTGTTCATTTTCTTCTCTTTTTTCCCCTTACTGTTATTTTCATTTTTGCAATCCATCCATAATTTCAGTTCTCATTTTTTTTTGCATTATCTCCCATTTCCACACAAATATAACATTTTCTTTTGTCACAGTTACTTATCAAATATCCTACTTTTCCACAAAAAAATGTTTTGGGCTGTCTCCAGTATTTTACAACATCCCTATTCCCCTCCATATTTATCACTCTTGGTATATGCATAATTTTTTTCTCTTTCTATTTTTAACACACTATTACAATTCCAGACACTAGTCCATAAAGCCCTTTTGTCAAACGTTTACAATGACCAGTACTTCTTTACATAAAGCTTTCAAATATCCTTTCAAAGTCTGACTTTTGACCTCTGTTCAAAATTGCACATTAATCTTCTTTTCTGTTTCCCTGTCAAATGCTTTTATCACATAAAAACGTATCGGTTACAATCTTTTTTTTTTTTCATATTCTCCAAGAAAATCTTCCATTGAAAAAAACAGTCTCAAATGTAATGCCACAAAATGCTTCTTTGTTAATAAGAATAAATGCTTTTACCTCATGTGCTTTTACATCCAAAAGAGATATTAAACTGTCTCACACTTCATACCTGTTCATTTCTTTGTTTTCTTTACTTAGAATCCTTACCATGTACTTCCGATTTTTTTTCATTTTCTGCTTGCCTTATTTTACTTTCTCTGCATGTGTTTTCTTTTCCCTCTCACCACTATTCTTCAGGATTGTCTCTGCATCCTCCATTTGACTTTACTCCATAATGTTCCCCTCAGAAACATCTCCTTCACTTTCTGGTTTACTCTGCTCCACCATTTCAAGTAAATCATCCCACAACCCTCCTAAATGAAGAGCTGTAATTATACATCCATCATTTGCTGACTTATCTCCATCAAACAGGTTTCTTTAAAACATTTCCTCAGAATCCTGCACACATTCTCTAGTCTCGATATTTGCTTTCTCCTTCATTTCTTTCACTATCCCATCATCTCCTTCTCTCTCCATCTGCCTCCCTGTTTCTCCAGACCACCTGTGCACCTAGAATGGAAATAGGAAGTGCTCCTCCAAAATGGTTCCCATTCACAACAATGACAACTAAGGGGAAGATCCCTGATGCTCTAGCCAAATTTCCCCTATTAGTATAAATACCACCCCAGGTTCCCCCTGAAAAAGGCTACTAGCCTAGTGGGACTAACCCAAAGGATAAGTAAAAAATAATAAAATAAATAAATAATCCCATGTATTATATTTTTGTAAGTTATTCTATAACCCTTCTAGATACACTGACTACTCTTTTAAACCAATCTACTAAAATCTTCAGCCCTTCTCAGGTTATACTCAATGTAAAATATTTTACCCCCACCATCACTTGTTCTTTAACTGCTAAACATGAACAGATTTTATGATTTTCATTGCTTTACTATAAGCCAGTCTTACTTGGTATACTTTTTAAGCATTCATTCCACCCACCCCTATCCTTGTCCTTCTCTACTCTGAAAAGATTATAGCATCTTCAATGTTCCATTCTTGTCTCTTTGGTTTTAAATTCTGTTACCACTGTGTTCATTACAAAGTCAAATAACATTTGGGGGGGCAATGTACACTTCTGTTTCAGTCCATTATGGATTTCAGCTGAATTTCTGACAACCCCACTCATACAGGTGTATTGCTTTTTCTCTATGAAACCAACTAACTTCCAAACAAATTTATATTCTTTCCAAAATCAATATTACATCATGGCCAGTATCACCACAGGCTTTTGCTGTGCTGTACTTCTGACAAGTCCTGCCTTCTTTTTATTTATTTACTTATAATAATTTTTGTACACTACTTCACTTAATACCATATACTACTACTGCAATATTCTCGGTAACTTTACTTACTTTCACTTGCGTAATCTTAGTTAACATTTTATAATCTGTATTTGCCTTCCCATTGGCCTTCAGTTGTGTATATATATATTTTTATTTTCCATTCCAAATGATTTCATGATAATTATCTTCTCTATTCATTCTTTTTCTCCAACACTCTTCTAAAATTTTTCTCACTATACTCAGATGTGCCTCATATAAAGTTTTATAAAACACAGACTTCAATTAACTATATTCTGGGCTCCCTCTTCTTTAACCATCTTTAGTACATTTGGGACTTTCTCCACTGTTATAGCAAATTGTGTCAATCTGAATTAATCATTGTTTAACATTTTAACAAACAATGTACTTTTTTCTTTAAACTTACCTTCGCATAAATGCCTTAAATGCTATTCAACCCTCTCCATTTTTTTAGTTGGCTTCTCATACTGTCACTGTTTATCACTTAGGAATTCCATACACCCAGAGTATTTTTGCATCCTTTGTCAACAGCAGATTTCTTCACTTTTCCTATTTATTGTGCACTTTTGTTGCTTACGTCATTCTTTCAGTTTCTTCACTCTCTTTATACAGCTCTAATTTATTATACATTTCATTGTTCTCCTCCACAGCCTTATGTAATCCTGAAATTTGCTCAGAATATCTCTTATTACAATTGTTTTTATTCAATAACTTTAACATTAAATATCTTATTTTTATTATTATTATTAGAATGCTTTTTATTTTTTTTTTATAATTTGCCGTTTGGCTCTGTCTCTCTGTGATACTGTCAAGCTCCAAGATGCACTGATCTGTCTAAGGTGTGGAAGTGCTGTGTATAGCATAATAATTGCTCCCCACTGGAAGTAGGTGTTGCCTGCATTGCTGACTTCCCTCCTTTTTAGTTTTTAAGTAAAAATATAAGTAAAAAAATATTTTTTTAATAAAGAAGGCTTTTTATTCAGTCTCTGATGCAAAAGAAACACAGACCAGCTGATTTCAGAAATTCAAGGTTGTTTTTGCTGTTTGCTGATTCCTGCTACTACTGCTGGTAACTCATTAGAATAAGCAAAACCAACCTCAAATGCTTTCCTGAAATCAGCTGGTCTATGTTTCTTTTGTCAAGTTTTCACTTTTCTTCCTTATTTTTTTGTTTTGTTCTTTTTACTTTTTAGAGCGACTGAATAAAAATAAGAAGTTATGTACCTACCATAACGTTCCATGTTAGTTGTCTTCTCTCGCCTTCTTTCTTGCTTGATGGGTTCGGAGCCGATCCCTCGGCTCCGACTCAGCACTTGCTAAGCTTCGAGTCACTTTTACCAGCTCGAGGCAGCCCCATATCCCATGATGCAAGGCGGTAAGTACCCAGATCTCGTTTGATGACAAAGGGCAATAGCACCAAGCATAAAATACTTCCCAAAGGAAGAAAGAAAACTTACAGATGGAAGAAGGACCAGGTCTGAATGGTCTTCAGCATAATAATTTCTTATAACAAGGTCTGTCCAGGCCAGGGGAAGGAGGGAGGTCGTGAAGAAAGAAGGCGAGAGAAGACAACTAACATGGAGCGTTATGGTAGGTACATAACTTCTTAATGTTGTCAATCTGCCTTCATTCTTGCTTGATGGGACGCGTCCTAGCACCTCTATCCTGGGTGGCTCAATGGAACAGACTCTTGAGGACTGTAGAGCCAAAACTGGCTCTGTCCCTGGAGGCCAAGTCCAATTTGTAATGGGAAACAAAAGTGTGAGGAGTGGCCCAAGTGGCGCTGCACAAATAGTGTCTACAGGAAGTCTAGCTTGAAAGGCTGTAGAAGTAGCTAAGCTCCTAGTTGAATGTGCTTTAGGTTTTGAGCACAGCTGTTTTCCCCTGAGCAGATAAATTTCAGAGATGACGAAGAAAGCCATCTGGACAAGGTCACTTTAGAAACAGGAAGGCCTTTTTATTATCCATAGGAAACAAAAAGTTGATCAGATTTTCTAAATTTTTTGTTCTGTCCAAATAATATCTAAGTTGACGGTGGACATCAAGATAATGTAGTTTTGTTCAGCTCTGTCTGAATAGTTTGGGAAAAATACAGGGAGATCAATGGATTGATTCAAATTGGTCTTTGAAGACCTTAGGCAAAAAGGTCGGATTAGTTCTCAAAGATACTCTGTCTTTGTGAAAAACCAAATAGGGGGGTCGAACCGATAGAGCATGAAGTTCAGACACCCTCCTGGCCGATGTAATAGCCACTAGGAATAAAGTTTTCCAAGAAAGAAATTTCAGGGAACAAGAAACAGCTGGCTCAAGGGGAAGAATCAAGGATGTCAGCACTAAATTTAGATCCCACTGAGGAGGAGGATTCCTGACTGGAGGCTTTAGTAGGAAAATTCCTTTCAAGAAGGCCCTGCAGAGCCTATGGGACATAATATTATGATCTGCTACCCCGACATGAAAGTTGGAGATAGCAGCCAATTGAACTCTGACTGTGGAAGAAGAGGAGCCTGCATGAAAAATCTCTGCTAAGAAGTCCAGGACTGCCTGAATAGGGGCAGTGAAAGGATCAATATTCTTGGCCTTAGCCCAATAAGAGAAATGTTTCCATTTGCTTGTATAAATCCTCCTGGTAGAGGATTTTAACGAAGCTACTATGATGTCTCTAACTGGATTAGAGATCAAAGGAAGCCTGGCTAAGGAAGGAAGTGGAGCAACCATGCTGTGAGGTTGAGAGAAGGGATAGTCCGGTGCAGCTGACCCGATTGGTGAATCAGAAGATCTGGCACTGGGTCCAGATGCCAAGGCTGCACCAAAAGGTGATGATGGAGGAACGGGAACCAAACTTGTCGAGGCCAGTAAGGGGCAATGAGAATCAATTTGGCTCTTAAAACGGTAGCTTTCTGGATAACTTGAGGGATCAGAGGAAATGGAGGGAAGGCATAAAGAAGTCCCTGGGGCCAATCCTGGGTCAGAGCGTCTCTGGGGGGATGGCCTGGCAGAGGGAAGAGACAGAAGAAGTCTGGACATTTGCTGTTTTGGGGAGTAGCAAAAAGATCGCAACATGGACGACCCCATTCCAGAAATATCTCTTCCGCTATAGATTGCTTGAGAGACCACTCGTGAGGCATGAGAATAGCTCTGCTCAATCTGTCCGCTACAATGTTGGTTTTCCCAGGGATATGCGTTGCTACCAGAAACCGATGAGAGGAGATCGCCCATTGCCATAGTCTGAGTGCTTCTCGACACAAGGGGTAGGATTTGGTTCCGCCCTGTTTGTTGATATACCAAACTACAGACATGTTGTCTGTGTGGACTGCAATTGTCCCTACGGGAAGAAAGTCGTTGAGGGCTTGCAACGTTAAAAGCACTGCTCTCATCTCCAGGACATTTATGTGCAGATGGTACTCGAACGGCTGCCACGTCCCATGAACCATCCTGCCCTGATAATGACCCCCCCCACCCGATCAGGGAGGCATCCGTGGTGACAGTGGCTATCGGGGATGGGGGTACAAAGTACCTGCCTTGGTGAACCTGAGGAGATGTGATCCACCAAGCAAGACGATCTTTGCAAGTTTGTGTCACCAGAATCTGGTGACGATAGGAAGTTGTTACGACCACTGTGTGAACAGCATCCACTGAAGAAGGCGCATGTAGAATCGAGCCAGGGGAAGAAGAGTAATGGCCGCAGCCATGAGGCCTAATACCTTTAGAACCATTCTGGCCTGTACTTTCTTTTTGGCCAGAATGATCCTGACATGACTCTGAATGTCTGAAACTCTTTGATCTGTAAGGGTAGCTGACATCCGAACAGTGTTTAAGTTTGCGCCTATGATGGTAATAGACTGGCAGGGCGATAAGGATGACTTTTCGAAGTTGATCGAGATGCCCAAATGAGAACAAAGATTTATTGTGTAATCCCTGGCTTGTATAAGCTGATGCCTGGTGGTGGCTGACAGGAGCCAGTCGCCGAGATCACGGAAACACCTGGAATCCTTGACGTCTCAGGTGAGCCGTGACCACTGCCATGCATTTGGTGAACACTCTGGGGGCTGTAGTGAGACCAAAGGGCAGGGCTCTGAACTGGAAATGACTGGACCCCAGCCGAAAGTGGAGAAATCTCCTGGAGCGTCTGTGAATTTTGATGTGATAGTACGCATCCTGAAGATCTATTGAGCACATCCAGTTGTCCTTCTGCAAGAAGGGCAGAATTGACTGAAGAGTGACCATTCGGAATCTTGTCTTCCTCACAGACTTGTTGAGTCTGCTGAGATCCAATATTGGTCTCCAGTCTCCCGTCTTTTTGGGGACCAAAAAGAACCTTGAGTAGATTCCGGGCTCTGAATGGTCTGTTGTAACTGGCTGAATGGCTCTTTTGCAGTAGTTTTGAGACTTCTAACTCTGCAATTTCCCTTAGACCGGGTGGTACATCTGGAAGGGAATTTGAGGGGAAAGGAATTTCCTCGAAAGGAATTATGTAACCCTTGGATATGATCGACTGTACCCATCTGTCTTGAGTGAGGGAATGCCAGGCTTCTGGGTACAGTGATAATCTTCCCGACTGCCTCCAAGGAGGGACAGTCGGGCAACATCTCAGGGATGCTGAAAGGGCTTGTCAGAGAGAGGCTCTCTGTTTCCTGGTTTTTGGACCCCTCTGCCTCTAGAGCGCGCCTGTTGTTGTTACCCCTCTGCCTCTAGGGGTAAACTGACCACGTGAATCCGGCGTGACTCCTTGGGATTTCGGAACCACATTTTGCCACCTTTCTGTCCTTTGGGGTAAGGTCTAGAAGGGGTGGAAAACGGACTCCTACAGCAGAAAGAGTCTTGCCATCCTGCTCGCACCTGGTCAAAGTTTCCTTCACCTGAGGGCCAAACAAAGCTGACCCATCAAAGGGAGAATTTGTGAAGGATGCCTTAAAGGGATCTGCAAAGTCACATAGCCGCATCCAGGCTTGGCGTCTAAGAGCCACACCTGTACCTGCGGCTCTACTCGCTCCATCAGCAGCATATGATATTAGCCGCATGGAGGAGTTTGCAATGGAATTAAGGGTTCCTAGCTGCGAAGCAATTTTTCTTGAGCCCCTGCAGCTGTAGGATCCTGTACTACTTCACCCAGCTCCTTAAGGATATCCCTCTGGAGTCTGGTGAAGTGACATAGGTAATTCAGCGACGCATAGCAAAGGTCGCTGAGGAAAACATCCGCCACCGCACCTATCCATGGTCCTAGAGTCCTTATTAGGAGGATGGACGGCACGGAAGGATCTGCAAGTTCCTTTTGGTGGCAGCAGCCACCACCATGGCATCAGCGGGGACACCCTTAGTGAGGAATTGCTTGTCACCTGGGGCAGTGATAAATTTTGAAGGCCTCCTAGGGACTGGCTCTACAGAGCCAGGCGCTGCCCACTTTCGGCAATAACCTGCATAAGGGGGTCGAAAGGCGGAGACACCCAGGAGGTGGAGGGCCGAGATCCAAATGCCTCTAGGTATACTGACTCATCCTCAGAGGGATTGTTGGTGGGCCAGTTTCCCTCTGTTTAAGGAGTTCTAGGATGTCTGAGAAGGAGACATCCTCAGAGGGGATCTAGGGATCCTCTGACTCATCAAAGTCAGTATCTGAAGTGATAGACTCGGGGAGTCTACATGTTTCCTCTTACAAGTCCTCTTCCTAGAGGATCTCCCGAAACATCAGGAGAATCCTCGGAAGAGGGGAAATTCCCAATGGGGAAACCTGAGGCGGAGGATCTCTGGGTCCTGTAGTAAGAGAAGTGGCAGAGATGTCAACAGGCACTATAGAGGGAGGAGCTAAGGGAACAGACTGCTGACTGATACCAGTGGCCAGCACACTCTTCATCACCTCGAATGCTCCCTCCCAGGCAGGTCCGAGAGAACCCGTTCGAAGAACTAGGAACTCCAGGGACCACCGAAGGGAAGTCTCCGAGGCAGATGTCGGAGCCGAGCTCACCAAGGCCGAGGCTCCAAGGGAAGAGCGGGCTCGGACAAGGGTCGATGCCACTCACCCCTCGGAGGAGACCATGGAAGCCCGACCACGAATCCCTCTATGGAAGGTCTCAAGAGGAGATAAGAGTAGAGGCTGAAGGAACAGAAGGGGTATCTGTCCTCCAGCCGTAGCAGTAACCATTCGAAGACTCCAACTCCAAGCTCTGGGGTAGAGTTGAAGGAGGAACTGTAACGGGTGTGGACCAATAGTCGTCTGTTGAGACGGACTATGTAACATTTGGGCCAGTGCCAGTGACTAAAGTAATCTACAGACCACTCTCTAAGTCATGGTCAGAAAGCCTGGATGACCTTGAAGATCGGCTCCGATGGCTCCGTTCGAAGGAGAGGTGAAGCCGAGCCGAAAGTATCGGCTCCAAGGAAGGAGACCTCGACCTCTTCCTGGAAGGAGCCATCGGAACCGATGAAACTATAGACCCTGTTGGAGCCGACAACTTATCGGAGCCGACAGGTAGCCTCGATGCATCGGCTCCAGCCGGAGCCGATACAGCCACAAAAGTAACGGTGTCGGAGCCGATCGGAGCCGACACCGATGCCTGTGCCACATGGTGGTTGGAGCCGATCAGAGCCGACACCGAAGTGGTCGATGCAGAAGGCTTGGTTAAGCTAGAATCGGCTCCAGCCGGAGCCGATCTCGACTCAGAACGAGTCGGAGCTGAGGCGGCAGGCTTTGACACAGAAGCCTGGGCCTTGGAAGACTTGGCAGTCTTAGGTGGAGCCGACTTAGCCGGAGAGCCCTCCGGCTTAAGAAGGCCCCTGAGTATTAGCTTGTTTCTTCTTTCCTGCAGGACTCTCTGGCTGAAAGAATGACATATAGCACAGGAGTCCTGCAGGTGAAGAGGCCCCAGGCAATAAAGGCAAGAAGTGTGACCGTCTGTCAGAGACATCTTCTGACAGCACGAGTCACACTTCTTAAAGCCTGAGACCCTTTCTTTGACATGGTGTCACACAAAACACAAACACACACCAGTCAAAGCCTTTAATTTTAAATATACCAAAAGGTATAAGTACCAACACACACACACACCTAACAGGGGAATGGGATGGGTAAAGTCTGACTAAAAATAATAAGAGACAGACAAATTTCTGTCAGAAACAGATTAAAACTAAATAAAAACTAACAATAAGGGGTTTTTAAGTTTAAAAGGGGCTAAAATAGCGAAATAGTAATCACTTACCAGGAGCTGGTAAAAGGAGGACCTCATAAGCGAAGCGGCAAACGAGATCTGGGTACTTACCGCCTTGCATCATGGGATATGGGGCTGCCTCGAGCTGGTAAAAGTGACTCTCGAGCTTAGCAAGTGCCGAGTCGGAGCCGAGGGATCGGCTCCGAACCCATCAAGCAAGAATGAAGGCGAGATTGACAACTTAACATCATTCCTTATTAAAAAATCTTTTTTACTTACATTTTTTAGTTTTGCTTTATATGCCCTGCTTCGCTCTCTCCAACTCTCAAAGCATAATCTCATTTGAAATGATCACTCCTTAACTTTTCCTGATACAACTGCATATACATTGTCTATATAAAACTGGTCTCTACAAGGAATAATTTTTTACTGTTTCTTTTTTAACCAACAAATATAGTCCTGTGATCTGAAAATGCCACAAAGTGCCAGGCACACACTTATGTTACAAGCCTGGAATATAAACAATCAAGTTTGTTTGTAATATCACCTTTTTTGTAAGTAAATACTTTTTGGTAAATAATGCTTATAACAGAGCTTTACCAAATTTATGCCACCACTTCACTACTTCATCACTTCTTTTTTCCCCTTTGTTTTAAGAAACGGTTCAAAAGTGCAGGAGGATTTTAATGCATTTATAATTAGTCATCTTTACAAAATCTGAAAAGTTTCAATTCCATTTTTGCCTCTCATAACAGCATACACATTACACAATCTAAGTGGCTACCCATTCAAAAAATCAAGTACTAAGACCCTGCCTTGATTTAAACAGTAAAAGTGCTTAATTTTAAAATCAAATCCACCTTTAATAAAAACTGCCATTAATGTACATTTTCCTGGCTGAACTGACCAGAATATTTCTCTACCTCACAATATTTTTTCCCTTTCAAGTTCTGAAATGAAACGAACATCTTGCAAAAAAAAAACATAAATCAACCGCTTGTTTTTTAACCAAAGCAATATGAAATGTCTTCTGGACTGACTCTTCATATTATTAACATTTAAAGCTAACATTTCCGTTTCTCCCTCATTTTTTATGTTTTAATTTCCTCAATTCCTTCATTTTTCCATGTCCTTGAAATAACATTCCCATATCATTAGCATACCAGAGTTTCGCTGTGGTGACCCCTAACTGGGAGAAGCCGAAAGAAGAACAACATAGTCACAACATTACTAGAATTCCTGCCCTTCTACTTCTGTTAATTCCTGTGACTCATTCTGTATTTCTTGATATCTGATATAATATCACACTCATTCTGAAAATTTCCAGTAGTTAACTAATCCCTAATTTTGCTACTTGTATCAGAATTTTCAACACACCTTTGTTTACTTTGTACACTATTCTTATCAGGTATAACACCTATATACAATTAAATAAACATTTCCTTTTTCATTATAATTTGACTGAATATGGCCTCCCCAGTTGTAATTATTTTAATACAGTCACCACAAAAATGAACGTTGTCTTTTATATTTTAGTCATTGAGCTAAACAGTGTCATTTAGTGTGGCCACAGTCCCCATACATTCTTTTATTACAGTGTTTCCCTAAATGTCTTGTTTCACCACAACAGTAACATCCTTTTTGTTTGGTCAGGGGTAGAAAATGTTTTTCTTTATCATTTTTTCACAAATGTTTGTCAAGTGCACTAGTAACCCCCCCTGTGTACCTTTAAATGAAGTTGATATGACCAACCTGCTGCCCAAAATCCAGTTAATGGCTCTAAAACTTCTGTCCCAAATTTGTGTCCATCTGGTATACTAATACCACGAAATTAAAACAACAGGTGTTTCATGGGCTGTAAAACAGTAAAACTCCTCTACCTCCATCTTGTTGGCAATGCATATAACATATCTGGAACCTTTTCCTGTAATTCTTTATTCACTTGAGCAGTGGTACTGCTTCTTCTTGCCTATCTCACAAAGCTCACATGCACTCTTTGTACAAGAGTCATTCAGTTCACATGTTCCCAGTTGCTTTGCCAAGGCTTATTTTTTTTTTCAATTACATCATCTTAAGACACATTGGCCAATGACACATCCTTATTCATCAGTACCACCAACTGTATAGCAAGTAATCCTCCAGAATAAATTTTGGTAACCAAAACACACTAAATGTTATCATACTCAGAATGCACACAATCTCTGTAGCTATGAATGCTGTTACAAATGCTGCCATCCACTATCTTGCTCTCCTTTCCAAGCTTGCACCACATATGGAGACAGTAGGGGAATTTTCCTGGTGCCCTGTCCAAATTTCTCCTAGTCACTACGAACACCACCTTGGCTTTGCCATGAAACTAGGCCACAGCCTAGTGGGACTAACTTAGTCAACAAAACATAAAAATATTGAATACAAATACATATATCTACCACAAATGGAAATCCACTATAATGCATCACACCAGACTGCAAAAATGAAATGACTCTGCATGCCTAACAGGCAGTATGTCAAACGTCATTTGAGAGGACTTGACAAAAGTTTCAAGGAATAATTGTTAGCCATTCAGATATACAATGTGCCTATGACTGTCATTCCAGCCCTATGGATTTCAATGTTGCTTAATGTTGAATGTGACTGAATCAGAATTTTCCCTCAGTGCAAGTCATTGTGGCCATGGCACCTTTACAGTGCAAAAATGCTACCCTGAGTAGTGAAATATGATTTTTTTAATTACAATGTCATTTCAACTTAATGAAGATAATATGAAGACATACTGTAGTGTTGACCTTGAATAACTTGTATACCAACCCTATATGAAGAGTACAGTGCAACATTATACACTTATGCTATGAAATGACTGTACATGCTTCTGTCTAAAAGACAGTTACCTGAATCACCCTTCCTTTTTTTTTACTGTTCTAACAGCAAACAACAAGTCTATTTGTTCATCTGCAAGGGCAAGAGTGAAACATCCCCAGTTTGGGTGACAGGACTCCAGCACACTCATTCTCAGACCAAAATGACTTGACAGCTCATTCATTTTCCTTAGGCAGGTGACAGATATTCAGGAGTGGGACGGTATGCAGAATTGCCATAACCCCTCCCCCAGCGGCTTGCATGTTCAATAATTAGTTGCTTCAGAAAAGTACATGTTCGGTACCATTTCTACTGAGTGTACTGTGTTAGCAATCCCTTGCTTGCAGCATATACATCCTAGGCTCCTTGTTGCAAGTGATACTCTTCTGTTCCTCTAGGTATCAAAAATGCAGTGAACTAAGTCACCACCCTCTCACCTACAATGGTTGAGCTGATGTCAAACATTCACACTGAATCTCCACTACCTGATTCTTGCATTGCTTGTAACGCTAATCACCTTTATTAAATCTTGATACATCAAACAATGACACAGATGCACATACATTAACAGAAAACAAAACAAACTACAGCAACATCCTTCACAATTTTGGTGCATTATACATATATTTTCTTTCTTACAGTCAGTCCAGCACTACACAAACTGCATAATTATGGCCCTTCCAAAACCAGCCCTCCTCCCAAAGACCCCCCAGCATGCAATGTTCTCCAAAATTCCATCCAGTTTTATACAATCTGCTTCCTCTCCCCTCCAAAGATTCAATCACTGTTCGATCTCCTCTACAATATTTAGCACCGCAACTACAGCTGGTTTAGACCTCTACTTCCATTTTCCAGCAATTGCCCCCAGGCAGCCAACAGTATTAAACAAAGCAGGGTCCCACCATGTCTTGGGCAACTCAGAGATCCCACATCTCAGACCAAAAGAATCATATCCTCAGCCACAAACACACACCCCTAACATCTCCAACAAAGCACTCTTGCGAGGAACCCTTACAATCTGCCAACGTGTTACACTCCATAAAAAATGTGTTCCTAGTAACCTCCTGCTTTCCCATAATGCTTCTAGCACCCACCATCTACCCATGGGGAAAACTCTCCAAAATCACTTGAGATACAAAAAGGTCTATGCATACAGCTCCAAGCAAAAATATCAGACCCCCTGGACCACGCTACACACCTGGGAGCCACACACAAATCTTCCCATTGTTTCCCCACAACCTGCCCCTCCATCCTCCCTTTCCAATATCCTTCAACATCCACTGATTGATTCCCACAGCAGCCATGCAATACTTTACATGCCCCACCAAACATCCTCTCAACAGTAGCCAATGCTCTATACCCAACCAAAAGTACCGCCAGAGCCGGACCTCCACCTAGTACTTCGCCATCCCTTTCTCTTTGCCTATACTCTGTTATCAGTTTCTGGAAGGGAAGGCAATCTCTAACCTGCAGTCAAAACACAGGTCATTTTGGGTGCAATCAGGGTTTTCTCCTTTTATACTATAGGCTGGTGACTCCCCTTTCTGGCCTCTTGATAAACATTTCAAGGAATTATTTATGCACATATTAAGAAATACTGCATTTGTACATATGACTGAAGACATTGTCCTTTTGTTAAATCTTCATATGCATTTTGTTCATATTATGTAAGAATAACCATAAACAAAAATGCTAAAGTTCTTATGATTATCTTTATAATCCATTTGTAAATACTGCATTTATAAATAGGATTACCACTGTTGCACATGACAGTAATCGTTAAAAATCTACATTATTATTAATGGGCTTATACTTTCTACATTCCACTAAGTGTAATGTATTAGTTTAATTTAATATTCATTCCATTTGTTAACTTCCACTGTCTTGAGCCTGGGCTGTAGCTGAAAAGGATCTTCAGACCAGTCTACTCCCTCAGTTAACATGGGAAAAATAAATACAAAAAAAAGTCATAAAGACAAAATTCATCGATGATTGCCACACTTTTCTTAATGATTTTAATGGAAAACTCTGACCATAATAAAATGCTCCTGTCAGTACAGGAGTTTTGGGTTACTGCATGTTTCCAATGATATAACAAGCTGTCATTTCCCAGGGAATATAATTTTTTACTGATGCAATGACAATTTAGTAAAAATATATTCTGAATGTGCCTTGCATTCCCAACTCTAAGAAGAAATCAAATAACTACCCCATGATGGAAACGGACTAAGATGTAACATGCCAAACTGTGAAAGTGAAAGGCCTTTAAATGCCTATATTTGTCACCTGTGTATAAATGGACATATGCTACTCCTCCAGTTCCCCTTTCAGCATTCTAAATGAAATGTTCAGACAATCAGTACTTGATACTCACGTACAAAATGCACCCAAGACTGTCATTCAATTGGATGTGCCATGTTTTTAGTGCCAAAAGGTGTGCTTTACCTAGTAAAATGTACAGGATCTTTACTTCTGGTGTAATAACAATACAATAAAAACATATTCTGGACACGTTTCACTCCCCATGCCAACAATGGCTCCATGAATAAAATACACCTCTTACTTGAATGACAAGAGTGTACTCTCCTAACAACTGAAAATCTAAACTGTAAGAGTCACAAAAACACATTTTTGCACAGTGGCTTTGCTACACTGCATTCCACATCCCTTCCATCTACATATATGCACTAACTACGACATCACTGTATTGAGGGACAAGGAGAAATCTCAGTGATACTGCAATCTCAACCTTTTGAAACTAATCATAACAACTGTACATTAGTGAGCACACATATTGCAGTATCAATTACTAAAGTATCCCAATTAAACCAGGCACCCAGCAGAAAACATATACCAATCCTTAAAAAAACAGAGTATGATGCAACATGACAGACTGTACCACTGAAATATCTGTGAACCCACACCTTTGGTACCTATATAAAAAGGTTGTGCGGCAAACCATCTTTTTCAGAGTTCTAAGTAAAGCTTTCACATAATTACAGCAGGATATCCAGGCACAAAATGTACCTAGGTGTGCAACTCTAGAACATTAAGGATTTCAGTGCAGTTAAATGGTGAATTTGACTTGAGCACAAGGGCCCACTCGGCGCGCGCGCACACGCACACACACACACACACACACACACACACACACACACACACACACACACACAGTTTTGGTCATGCTGAGTCTGCAGTCACAGAAAATTGGTCACTGCCTAAAGAAGGGCATATTTTTAGTTCTACTGTAATGACGGCACAATAACAATATAGTCCGGGTAGGTATTGTACTCCATATGTCTTGAGCAGAAGTCGCATTTTCACACAAATGCAACTTGGCAGCCTTAAGGTTCTGGCGGCCATGCAAGCCTCCAAGTGGAATCTATCAGTAAGGGTGTTTATTTCTGAAATAGTTAGACATTTCCTAGTAGTTTCTAGTCAACAAATCTGGATTTTCAGCTTTAAAAGTATAATTACAATGTGCTTTTAGGTGCACATGAAATGAACTGTGGCAGCCATGATTTTCTGATTGCCAAGCCACAATTCCAATAATGCTTTCATTCCTTTTTTTTTTCTGTGTTGTTTCAAACGCCAGATGTGATGTTGTCAATCTAGCCTTTATTCTTACTAATAGGGGTCAGAGCCGATCCATCAGATCCATCTTGGCTTTTACAAAAGCTAGAGATCTTCAGCAAAACTCATGGGCATTCCACCTTACCCATAATGCAACTCCCTAATTCCCTCAGATATTGTTTGCCACTCTGTGAAGGAAGTGGTTCTCCAGCAAGCTCTGGGCTAAGTGCTTTTTATTTTCTATAATAATTCTACAGACTTCAAATTCTCTTTAAAAGCTTATTGTTAATGTCCTTTGGACAGTCTTTCCTTTATTTTTGGGTGATTTCCTTACCAGTTTTCTGCTTATTTTTTAGATCGAGTCTTACTCACTTCTTCTTTCCCTTCTAACATCCATTTAAGTTACAGGACATTCTTATCCTCCTGCTTAAGTGTGTCCCTTCTATCCCCTCATTGTCTGTTTAAATTAGTTGATGATTTCTTCTTGCTTCTTTTTCGGGAACCAGGCGTGACGTTTTTCCACACCTACTAGATCCTTTCCTAAAGGTCAGAGAGGTAGTGGAAAGATGTTGTTCAGAAAATCACAAAGGTCTTTCCAAGTCACACAGGGTGAAAGTTGCCCTAGGGGCAGAGGGGGGAACAACAATGGAAGACGCCACTCTTGCGGCAGGGGAGGCCCGCAGAATCAGGACTCCACAGAATCTTTCTTTGGTAGACCCTTTTCAGTGCTCCTGAAGGGGTGCCCGATTGCTTGCCTGTGGAGGCAGTCAGGAGACGACTGTCCCTGTACCTTCATACCTGGCAAAGACAAAAAACGACAGATGAGTGCAGGACATAAAATCCAGGGGTTATATTATTCCCTTCTCCCTCCCCACTCACGTAAACAAATTAGTTCCAGACATTCCACCCAGTCAAAAAGAACAAGCAACCTTAAAAATTCAAAAGTTGCTAAGAAAAAGAATCATCCAAAAAGTCCCCGCAGACCAGAGAGGATACAGAACTTACTCAAAGTTCTTTTTACTTCCAAAGAAAATGGGGAACTGGAGACCCATTTTGAATCTCAGCATTATGAACAAATATGTAAAAAAAGACCAAGTTCCAGATAGTGACAGTGCAGTCAATACTTCCATTCTTGGAAAAAGATGATTGGATGTGTTCTATAGACCTTCAGGATGCATACTACTATATACAAATGAAAAGGCAATCCAGAAGGCACTTGCACTTCCGGCTAGGAGCTAGTAACTTCCAGTTTCAAGCTCTGCCCTTTGGTCTCACTACAGCCCCCAGTGTGTTCACAAAATGCATGGCAGTAGTGTCAGCTCACCTGACAAGTTAATCTCACATCTGGATGACTGGCTCATAACCACCTCGACCAGGCATCTTCTGCTACAACTGACAGAAAGAATGAACCCATTGAAGATGGTAGTGAGACTACAACCACTTAATTTCAAACAAGCAGTTAAGTGCTTTTGTCTAGTTTACAGACTTCTTCAGAACTGCCACAATAATCACAAATCAACAGTTAAATACATCTATGCACAAGTCATGTGATGTCATTGACCAATGAAGTTGATTAAAATGTAAATATTTAAACATTTAAATGTTAAAAACTTAAAAAATAACAAGTAATTTATACCTAACTCTCATAAATAAACTCCAATACCAAAAACATAACAATTTTTACATAAAATGTGAATGACTGAAAAATATGAAATATATATATACATATATATATATATATATATATATATATATAAAAATAAATAAATGTATCAACAACCATATGTGCTGAGTTTAACCTTCTAAGTTCTTGAGCTTCAGTAACGGAGTAATAGAACAAGCTTCATTAAGCCCAGGAAAACTCATTGCATTGAGTCTAAGAATCCAAATTAGTTCCCTCTTGTAAAGATAGTCCTCTACAATAAAACCTCTAGGATCTTCTCTAATGTTGTCCAGGACAACAAATCTAAATTTGTGGTCTGGAGCATGTAAAAGGTGTCTATAAATTGCATTGGAAGCTTTTACTTTCACAGTGTCATTTGCATGTTCATACATTAGGTCTCTCAACTTACGAGAGAATTTCCCTATATAGAATGCATTACATGAACCACACAAAGCAACATACACTACCCAAAGTGAATCACAATTAAAAGTGTTGGTTCACCCTAAACACCCTGTTATTGGTAGTAAAGGAGTCACATTTTAAAACCTGTCGACATTGATTACAGTGTCCGCACTTAAACATACCTCTAGATGGATTACTACATGTTCTGTATGTTTGTCTTTCTAGTATTTATTTAAAACACCTGTTTTTGTGGAACACTACTTTGGGAAGGTTGCCTAAAATGTTAACAAATCAGTTGTTGCTGAAATCAAAAGCCAGCTGTTTTTAACAATGTCCATAATATCATAGGCATTAGTACCATAAGTAATGATGCATGCTTTATCATAACCTGTTGTCTCAGCCTGCCTATGGTTACATCAATATTAGCCCCATTCAAATATTCTCTATTTGGTTGCGTTAACAGAGTTTTAAAAACTCCCCTATTCCTTTTGTCACATACTTCACTTTTAACTCTCCTCAAAAGGTGTAAATGGTACCCCCTACTAGTGAACATATTAATTAATATGTCAACTTCGTCCTGAAACACTAGATCGTTGGAAACCATCCGTGCTAGCCTTACCATTTGCCTTTGATAACTGCCTTCTTTTGAAAGGGTGGGTGCCAATCATCACAATGAAGATAAGAGTTTGAAAAGGTACTCTTTCTATGAATATTTGATAAAAAACACCCATTAGTATAATCCTTGTCCAGTTTAATATCCAAATATGTCATTCAATCCTTGTCTACAGAATATGTAAACCTTAAAAGGGCAGTATTATGATTTATAAATTCAATGAATTCAACTAGTCTCTCCATTGAATCCACCCACACAAGAAAAATGTCATCCAATATGTGTTAAAGGGGCTGGAAAAAATTTAACTTTCTTCCAAATGGCCATGATAAGATTTGCAAAGCTCGGGGCGCATGCTGCTCCCATAGCAACTCCAGTTTGCTGCTTAAACAATTGACCTTCAACATAGATAAAATTATTTGACAAAATTAATTCCATCAATGTTGTTATAACATTTATATTCTCAAAGTCCAATTCTCCTATGTCAAATAAAATATCTTCCAGCCATTCTAATCCTTCCTAGTGTGGAATGACACAATATAAATTTTGGACATCTATAGTGACTAGCAGGCTTTCACTTCTAAAATCAGTACATGCTAACCTGGTTAAAAAATCCCAGGAATCTTTACAAATTTGTTCAACATTTTTAAGAAGATTGACAGTATTTGCCAGTCAATATGTGATAGAAAACTTAAAAAATTAAGCAGAGACTGTGAGGCGTATGCTAAGGGGCAGGCATACCCGGAACCAACATTTCCTTTCTCCGACTATAGTAACTGACAGGTGGATTTAGGTTATAAATACTTCCCTAACGTGAGATATGCCTTCCTTGATACAGTTACAGCAAGCCGAGGGTGTTAGAAGATCCGAACGGATCAAGGACAGAGAAAGAAATGGAAACGTGAACTTTGGACAACTTGGGGCACGTCCAAAAACAGCTACTAATGATTCAAATAACCAGAACAACACTGCTGGCCGGCAAAAGAACAGCAAAGGGAAGAAAAGTACAGTTGTGTACACTTACCATAAATGTAGATGTTCAAGTGTATTCACTGTTGCAGTCATTACACTTGGGTTATCCTGCTGGCAGGCTACCCTCAGTCGGCCTGAATTCCAAAGTCTAGGTCCGGCGTCAGTTGCCATCGCCTCTTCCCTGACGTCAGTGCGCCAGGGGTATAAAAGATGCAGCCGACGCCATTTTCTTCAGTTTTTCTTGCCCCAGATGTCAGGTGCCCCCAAAAGGGTAGGCTAAAAATATGCCAATGAAACATGCATGCACCAAAAAATATAATACCTTCATCTACAAGCAAATACACCACATAGGTTGTATAGATTAGAGAAGTGTAGATAAGATTCTGCAAAGAGATGGGGGATGGTGGGTGGGTAACCTGGACTGCAACAGTGAATACACTCGAACATCTACATTTATGGTAAGTGTACACAACTGTACTATATTCTTTGTGTTTCACTGTTGCAGTCATTACACTTGGGTTGAATCCCAAAGCTATGGTAGGGAGGCTGGAGCTAAACAGCATTAGGAGTGGCTATGAGGTCCTGCAGAACTGCAGTGGCAAAGCCTGCCCTGGATTTAGAGTAGAGTGGTAAATGATAGTGCTTTGTAAAGGTGTGCACTGAACTCCAGGTAGCAGCCTCTAAAATGTCTTTGGTTGGTACTCCCCTGAGGAAGGCTGCTGAAGTGGCTGCTGCTCTGGTTGAATGTGGCCTAATGCCCTTAGGCACTGGCTTGCCATGTTGTGAATAGCAGAAACAAATGCAGTGGCCTATCCACTTTGAAATAGTCTGCTTTGAGATAGCCTTTCCTTGTGATCCTGCAGCATATGCCACTAGTAGTTGCTTAGTCTTTCTGGAAGCTTTGGTTCTGTTCAAGTAGAAGTGTAGCTGTCTGTCTATGTCCAAAGAATGCAGAATTCTCTCCCCCCTTGTTCGGTGGGTTTGGATAAAAAGTAGGCAGATGAATAGTTTGGTTGAGGGCCACACAGGACACTACCTTAGGCATAAATGTTGGGTTTGTCCTCAGAGAAACCCTGCCTGGATAAAAAATGATAAAAGGTTCCACAGCTAAGAGTGCCTGTAGCTCTGAGACTCGTCTCGCAGTGGTTATTGCTAGGAGTAGAGCTGTTTTCCAAGATAAAAACTTTATATCAGCTGTAGCGGCTGGCTCAAAAGGGGGCAGAGTGAGTTTTTCCAAAACATAATTGAGGTCCCATGCAGGTATTGGTGATCTCCTTGGAGGCCTTAAGTTTTTGGCTCCTCTGAGGTATTGTCTTAAAAGATGAGAAAAGATTGGTGGTTCTGTATTGTAATGAGCCGAAATGGCAGAGGCATGAATTTTAATTGATGAGAAGGATAGGCCTTTGTCAAGCATCTCCGTTAAGTACTGCAAAATCTGAGGAATATCTAGTACTGCTGTGTCAATTCCTTGTGCCTGGTTCCAGGCACAGAATCTCTTCCATTTTCCAGCATAGGATTTTCTAGTACTAGGCCTCCTGGCCTCCAAAATGACATCCATCACTGCTTTAGTGAGACGTGTGTTTTGTATGACTACATTATCCGCCATGGTGCCAGGTTTGAGTTGGCTGTGCAGGATCTGATTATTTTGTTGGGAGAGTAGGTGAGGTATTTGAGGTAAGGGCCAGGCTGGAGTTCCTTAGGATTGGATACCAGTACTGACGGGGCCAGTCTGGAGCAATCAGTATCATTTTTGGCTTCTCTTGTCTGACCTTTAGGAGTAGCTTGGGGAGGAGAGGCAGTGGAGGAAAGGCATATACTGTTAGGTTTTTCCAGCTGAAAAATAGGGCATCCACTTTCCATGCTTGTCTGTGATAAGTCCTTGTGCAGAATCTCTTTAGTTGGCAGTAGTTGTGAGGAAAGGCAAATAGGTCTATGTCCGGGCATCCCCATTTCCTTGTTATCATGTTGAACACTTGTGGATCCAATTTCCACTCGTGGGGATCCATGAAGTTTCTGCTTAGTTCGTCTGACAGAGTATTTATCTTTCCTGGCAGGAATTGTGCCTGCAGATGTACTTGGTAAGTCAATGCTGTGTCCCACAAAGTCATGGCTAGTCTGCATAGGGGGTAGAAATGAGTGCCTCCCTGCTTGTTTATATACCACATGACCGTGGTATTGTCTGTCTTTATCAGTAGTTGTCCTGGATGAAGTAGGTCCTTGAGGGTTGTCAGGGCATTCTGAACAGCTAGCATATCTTTTTGATTGATATGTAGATGCATTTGGTTGGCGGACCATGTGCCTTGAATACATCTTCCTGCCATGTGTGCCCCCCAGGCATAATCTGATGCATCACTTGTCAATGTCTGCCTGACTGGGGTAAGGTGAATGGCTGTCCCTTGTTTTGGTGACAGGCCTTCGCCCACCATCGAAACTCCTGTTGCGGGCAGGGAATGAGAGTAATTATTGTTTCCAGGCTGTGACAATGCTGAGTCCAAACACTTTTTAGGTACCATTGAATTTCCTCATATGCAGTCTTGCATATGGAATTAGTAGAATGCAGGATGCCACGAAGCCCAAAGCCTGCAGAATTTTTCTTGCAGTTAACTGGGCCTTTGTTGCCAACAGTTTGAAATAGGTAGTCAGTTGCCTTTGTTTGTCTGGTGTGAGATAAGCCATCTGGGCAGTTGTATTTAAGCTTGCACCCAGGAATATTATCTCTTGAGAGGGTACTAGTTTTAATTTTTGTTCGTTGACTGTGTACCCTAGACATGGTAGTAATCTCTTTACAAACGCCAGATGCTGTAGTGGAATGTCCTTGTTCTCTGCTTGTATGAGGCAGTCGTCCAGGTAAGGATATATTTGTATTCCTCTTTGTCTGCAAAATGCAATAACTGGTGCCAGGCACTTTGTGAAGACCCTGGGTGCAGTAGATAAGCCAAAGGGCAGTGCAGAGAATTGGTAGTGCATTGAGCCTGCTTCGAATCTGAGGTATCTTCTGCATGTTTGTCTGATTGGGCCATTTAGGTATGCCTCTTTTAGGTCTAAAGTCACAAGCCAAGCCTTCTTGCACAGCATGGGCAGAAGCTGCTGTAAGGTCAACATTTTGAATTTTGGTATATCCAGATATGTGTTTAGAATAGATAGGTCCAGTATTGGTCTCCAGAAATTTGTCCTTTCTGGGTACCAAGAACAGTCGTGAAATAAATCCTTGTCCCTGCTCTTGTTCTGGTACTTGTTGAATGGCCCTCATTGTCCATGAGGGATGAGACTTGTTTTTGTGCCTCTGCCCATTGGTTTTTTGGTAGGTCTGACCAATCGTTTTCCCTTGGCAGGGTATGAAAGTGAAATTTGTAGCCCCGTGACACTATGTCTAAGACCCATTTGTCCTGGGTTATTATGTGCCAATTTTGAGAAAAAAGTGCTAGTTTTCCCTCTAAAGGTGCTGTCAGAAGATAAGTGCTTGGCGCAGGCAGGGGGAAGTCATTGGGACTGTTTCCTGTAAGGCTGTGATTTGTCTTCTCCACTTTTGGAGGTAGAATCACCCCATTGTTTAGACCTGTATGAACCTTGGGGCTGGGATCTGCCTCTTGGGTGTCTGTATCTGCCTCTTTGTGTTCTATCTATCACTGGAAAGACCAATTCTTTGTAGGCCAGTGACTGGTAAATAATGGAGGCAGCACCTGTAAGAAATCCTTGACTGTTTGCATAGATTTAGCTTTGTCCTCCATTTTCTTTAACACCTCTTCTGCTTTAACATCAAACAAAATATCATGCTGTAATGGAGCATCTAATAATTTTGCTTTAACATGATCTGGTAAATTTTGTTCCTTTAACCAAGCATGCCTCCTAATGACTGAACCCGTGACCGCGGCCCTGCAGGAGGCCTCCAAAGAATCAAAACCACATTGCAAAGTATGCTTTCCAACTTGTTTAGCTGCATGCAATAAATCCTGCATTTCTTTGTTTTCTGCACCTTCAGAATTTATCAACATTTTCTGTCTAAGCAGTGACATAATATATTGCTGATATTTGAGCATATGAAACTGACAATTTAAAGCCCTTATAGCCAAGGTAGCAGAGGTGTAAATCTTCTTTCCCCATCTGTCTAATGCCCTAGAATCCCTGTCAGAGGGAGTAGGGTTTTTTGCAGTGGATGCCTTGACCCCTTTGGGACCCTGAGAAATAGTTTCTGGGTCAGCAGCAGAGTTCTTGAAAAGGAATTTATGAGAGCCAGGCACCCTGTAGTACCTGTCCGGCTTAACAGGAGCTGGAGGTAAGGAGTCAGGGGTCAGAATGGACTCTGAAAAGACAATCTACAATGTCTAATACAGGCGGGATAGCTAGGGGCCTGTGTTGTGGAAGTAAAAGGAAGGCCCTGAGCCTTTTCTTAGATTCAGAATAATCTTGGCTCTCCCAGTGGAAATGTTCCCTCAAGGTATGCAAGGTTTCCCAAAAAGAGTAATCCTCAGGAGGAGAGGCTGAAGGGATAGATTCTTCAGCATCAGAATCCTCAGAGGGAGGAAGAGAGTATTCCTGATCAGAAGAGGAATCTGAAGAAATGGAAACCTGATCTGAAGATTCATATTCTGTCTCTTGCCTAGGCCTCTTATCAGGGGGGGGATGGGAACCCCTGATCTAAGTAATTAAGTCTTCGGCCATTTTGAGCATCTGTTTTTTGGGCATGGAGGCCTGACCATGAGGCTGTTGTACTTGTTTCTTTGCCTTTAAAGATGCTTTAGTCTTTGCCTTTGTAGCTGGAGTCACTTTAATGTACAATTGAGTAGGTCTGAAAACATCCTCAGAAGCCGATGCCTGCTCAGCGGCTCCGGACCCATCTGAGGGAATAGTTTCCGAAGGTCCAATACCCTGAGCTTCCAGTGGCCTAGGCGACTCCACGTGGGAGTCTGTAGTGGCCTGGGGTTCCAAAGTAGCGGGCGTCAGGGGCTGCAAAAGCGCCTCACTGAGAGCCGGCGAACCAGCGACCGGCTTAGAAGAAGCTTCGTCGGCTGTAGACCTCGGATGCCAGTCCTTTTCTTTTTCTTCTTGTGAATTGTGGTAGTCGGTTGGCTATCCGACAGCATCGTGTAATTAAATCTTCTGCCAAAATAATGAAAAGCAAAATCGTACCAGCGCTTTATAGTGCGCTGGTGAAATCTAGCACAAAACCGACAACAAGCAACGTCGTGGTCAGGGCCTAGGCAAGGAATGCAGTAAGAATGAAAATCCTTATGAGGTATTTGCTTCCCACTAGAAATACAATTATTAACTTTTTCTTACATCAGTCTGGAGCAAGAAAAAAGTTTTACCCAACGGGGTACTTAGCTTTAAATGTAGACTTCGGATCTGAATTTCGAACACGAAAATCTCAGGAGTCGGCCGACCGGCACTTACGAACTGCTTCTGCTTCGGGCACCGCGCGGCAAGAAAGACTGAAGAAAATGGCGTCGGCTGCATCTTTTATACCCCTGGCACACTGACATCAGGGAAGAGGCGACAACAACTGACGCCGGACCTAGACTTTGGAATTCAGGCCGACTGAGGGTAGCCTGCCAGCAGGATAACCCAAGTGTAATGACTGCAACAGTGCAACACGAAGAACATCGGAGAGGATATCAGAATGGTTGGTAAGTATGAATTTGAATCAGCCAACGGATGGTCAAAACTCTAAATCAGATGAGGCTGAATTTTTGGACAATGTTTGGACTTTTAGTGACTTTATTATTTCTAAAATTTCTAATGTACTTGACGACTTTTTTCTCAGATTACTAACAGTTTCTTGGCCCGTACAACTATGTCTGCAGTTCAAAATGTTTTAGGTGAGACATATACTGTACCAGACAGGACACTGTTAAATGCATTAAATTCAACTAGCATGACTAATAAAAGGGTGTTAGAACATTCTTTTCGTAATATTGTTGATGGTAGTATATATGGGCATCACTGTGATCTGAATGCATTTGATTTGAATAATAGTGTGACAGTGGTTAACAATGTCAGAGATACTGTCCATTCTGTTGGACCGGTTTTAATTTCAAACTCTTCTAATGACTTCACAATCTATAATTATTCTAGTTCCAACTTTTCTGTAGCACATGCTGATTTACTTAGCAAAGGTTTGACTTATGTACCTACAAGGGAAGCTGATGTGGCAGTGGTGCTTATCGATCATAAATTATTCATCAGGAAATTGAATTTGTCACTTTGGTTTGAGAAGAATAGAAGTGGTTTGAGTACGAACAGTGAGCAACTAACTAGAAGGCCAAGTACTTTCAACCCACCTCTAAACAACCTTTTGTTAATTTATGAAAAGAAGTGTGAACAGGACATTCGTAGATTATTTCATGGAAAAAGTAGCAAGGTCAATGTAAACCCTAGTCAGGAAGAAGAGAAGTTGTTATCTGACCTAAGTTCTAATGGTGATATTAGGATCATGAAACCCGATAAGGGTGCAGGGATTTGCATTTATGATTCCGGTGATTATTCCAAACAAATGCTGGAATTATTGTTCACTGATACTTGCAGTGACATTTTCAGGAATGAGTTGAATATAGCCTATGGTAGAATTGATGTTATTTTATATGACGTGTATGCAAGGGCAAATTGATGGGGATACATACAATTTCTTGATTAATAAACATCCAGTGGTGGCTAGTATTTTTGGGATTCCAAAAATTCATAAGAACTTAAATCACCACCCACTAAGATCTATAGTTGATGCAGGTAGAAGTAAATCATTTTATTTGGCTAATTATTTGCACATTTTACTTAAATAATCGGTGAACAAGGTTGAACAAATTTGTAAAGATTCCTGGGATTTTTTAGCCAAGTTACCATGTACCGATTTTATAAGTGAAAGCCTGCTAGTCACTACAGATTTCCAAAATTTATATTGTGTCATTCCACACAAGGAAGGATTAGAATGGCTGGAATATATTTTATTTGACATAGGAGAGTTGGACTTTGAGAATATAAACATTATAACAACATTGATGGAATAAATTTTGTCAAATAATTTTATCTATTTTGAAGGTCAATTATTTAAGCAGCAAACTGGAGTTACTATGGCAGCAGCATGTGCCCCAAGCTTTGCAAATCTCATCATGGCCTACTGGGAGAAAAACTACATTTTTCCAGCCCCTTTAACACATGTTGGAGATTTTACACTAGGTTTTTGGATGACATTTTTTCTTGTGTGGGTGGATTCAATGGACAGACTAGTTAAATTCATTGAATTTATAAATGGTAATACTGCCTTTTTAAGGTTTACATATTCTGTGGACAAAGATTCAATGACATATTTGGATATTAAACTGGAAAAGGATTATACTAAAGGGTGTTTTTCATCAAATATTCATAGAAAGAGTACCTTTTCAAACTCTTACCTTCATTATGATAGTTGGCATGCACCCCTTCAAAAGGAGGCGGTTGTCAAAGGCCAAATGGTTTCTGACAACCTAATGTTAGAGAACGAAGTTGACATATTAATTAATATGTTCACTAGTAGGGGGTACCCCTTTAGACTTTTTGAAGAGAGCTAAAAGTGAAGTAAGTGACAAAAGGAATAGGGGAGTTTTTAAACCTCTATTACAGTGACCAAATAGAGAATATTTGAATGGGGCTAATATTGATGCAACCCATAGGCAGGCTGAGACAACAGGTTATGATAAAGCATGGTACTAATGCCTATGATATTATGGACATTGTTAAAAACTGGCTTTTGATTTCAGCAACAACTGATTTGGTTAACATTTTAGGCAACCTTCCCAAAGTAGTGTTCCACAAAAATATGTGTTTTAAACAAATACTAGAAAGACATACACAACATATAGTAATCAGTCTAGGGATATGTTCAAGTGTGGACACTGTAACCAATGTCGACAGGTTTTAGAATGTGACTCCTTTACTATCAATAACAGGGTGTTTAGGGTGAACAAACACTTTAATTGTGATTCACTCTGGGTAGTGTATGTTGCTTTGTGTGGTTCATGTAATGCATTCTATATAGGGAAAACCTCTCATAAGTTGAGAGACAGAATGTATAAACATGCGAATGACATTGTGAAAGCAAAAACTTCCAATACATTTTACAGACACCTTTTACATGCTCCGGACCACAAATTTAGATTTGTAGTCCTGGACAACATTAGGGAAGATCTTAGAGGTTTTATTGTAGAGGACCATCTTTACAAGAGGGAACTAATGTGGATTCTTAGACTCAATGCAATGAGTTTTCCTGGGTTTAATGAAGCTTGTTCTACTACTCCGTTACTGAAGCTCAAGAACTTTTATGTAAAATTGTTATGTTTTTAGTATTGTTGGAGATTATTTATGAGAGTTAGGTATAAATCACTAGTTGTTTTTTACATTTTTATCAGTTAAATGTTTAAATATTTAAATTTTAATCAACTTCATTGATCAATGACATCACATGACTTGTGCATTGATGTATTTAAGTGTTGATTTGTGATTATTGTGGCAGTTCTGAAGAAGTCTTTAAACTAGATGAAAGCACTTGACTGCTGTTTTGCAATAAAGTGGTTGTGATCACACTACCGTCTTCCTGGGCTCATCCTTTCTATCAGTTGGTGTTTGTCTTATCTTCTGCTACAAGTCAGGGACTATACCCTACAACTCTGTTCCTCCCTAGGAATTACCATAAATTATGAAAAATCTGCTCTAGAGCCATGACAGAGCGTGGTCTTCATAGGAGCAGTAATAGACACAACTATAATGATAGCAAAACTTCCACCTGACAGAGCAGATGACCTTTGACATTGTGTAAGACTGTTGATCAGAAAGAAACTAGTTTCTGCCAAACTACTTCAAATACTGGGAAAAATGGCTGCTTCATTTATTCTAACCCCCACCAGCTCGTCTCCACATGAGAATTCTTCAATGGTTACTTTCAATGCAATGGTCAATTATAGAACTTCCAGTGACACACCAGATCATGATAAACAATTCATGCAAAAAGGATCTCCCAATGGTGGATTCACTCATCCCTGGTATCTCAGGGCCATCCCTTTATCTGTGAGGTAAATCCCCCTCAACCCCAAGCCACAGTGACCATGGATGCTTCCCAGATGGGGGTGGGCATTATCTGGGGAAGACAGTTCAAGGCATCAACATGAGGCTCATTTGCACTTAAATGTTTTGGAGATGAGGGCAGTAATTTTGGGATTGCAAGCATTTCAAGATTTTCTCCCTCTGGGAATGACTGCAATCCAAACAGACAAGTCTGTGGACTGGTACATAAACAAACAGGGGGGGACAAGACCTTACCCCTTTGTCGAGAAGCTCTAAGGGTCTGGCAAAGTGCAACAGCTTCCAACCAATTTCTGATAGCAATGCACACTCCAGGGAAATCCAACGAAATTGCAGACAAATTGAGCAGAGCCATATTATGGCCTCACGAGTGGTTCCTCAATCAAAATGTTGTGGAACGGATCTTCCAAAAGTGGGGCCAGCCTTGCTGTGACCTCTTTGCTTCACCCACCAGTATGAAATGCAGAAACTACTTTGCCCTGATCCCCTCTCCGGTGGGGGTGGGGGTGGGGGGTAGTCACCAAGGGATGCACTCATTCAGGACTTCTTTATGCCTTTCCACCAATTCCTCTAATTCCCAAGTTTCTGCAGAAAGCAAGCTTGTTGAAGATGACAATAATCCTAATTGCCTCTTACTGCCCTCAACAGATTTGGGTCCCCTTCCTCCAGCCTCATGTTTAGGACAAACCGTGTATTCTGGATCACCCACAAGGGATGGTTCAGCCCAATTTCAACAACCTCAAACTAACAGCTTGGCTGCTCCAATTCCTCGGATTGCCAGGTTTCATTTACTTTTGTCTCCAGTCAAACACTTTTTGTTATCTTCCCATAAGTCATCTACATGCAAACTGTACAAAGGTAAATGGAAGAGATTTGTTTCATGGGCTAATAATAATCATATAGATCCTTTTACTGTGCCCATACATTCTATTCTAGAACTTTTGGTTAAACTTTTCTATGATGGTGCTGCGGCAGCACTATTAGAGTTCTGTTGGCAGCAATTTCAAGTTTTCATATAGGAGAAAATGGTTGTGGCATCATGTCAAACAGACTTTGCAAAGCATTCTTAAATGGAACTACGATGTTAAGGCGCTCCACACAAAAATTCTTCCCCACCTTGGGATCTGAATTTTGTATGGTCTCATCCTTTTGAACCGTTTGCTACCTGTGGCTTGAAGTAACTTTCTTGGAAAATGCTCCTCTTAGTGGCAATTACCTCAGCAAGTAGTGTGTCAGAACTACAAGGCTTATCTGCCATGCCACCTCATCTGGTATTTCATAAGGACAGAGACTCTCTGTGCACCAGCCCCTCATTTCTGCCCAAAGTTGTGTCTGAAAGTAACCTCAATCAATCTACTGAGTTACTGGTATTCTTCCTAAATTTCCAAATAAAGAGGAATATTCATAACATCTACTGGATGTTCATAGGCAATTACATTTCTACCTACACAGAACTGCAAAAATCAAACAATCAGATCAACTATTTGTTTCTTACTCTGATGTTAGGAAAGGCCTACCTGTATTGAAAGTTACCTTATCCAAATGGCTTTCACAATGTATATCCTACATTTATAGTTTTAAGAACAAAACTCTCAGTACCCCTATTAAAGCTCATTCTACTCAAGTGATAGCTACTTCTGCAGCCTTTCAAGCTAGGCTGCCTTTGGGTAATATCTGTGCTGCAGCAACATGGGCAAAACCGCATACCTTTATTACTCATTACAAAGAAGATTTGGCCTCCAGGAGTAGAGCATCTTTTGGTTTTATGGTTTTGAGGAATATTCTCCCATGAGCCACCCAAGACGTAGGTAGCTTGGGACGTGGTCCCATCTGTGAGAATAAAGGTGAGAATGACAACATCACATAAAGAAGTTATGTACTTACCATAATGTTCCATGTGTGTTGTCCATCTCAACCTTTATTCTGACAACCCACCCTCCATATCCCCTGCCTATACTCCTGGGAGATCGAGTAGCACAAATTGGTTTCTGTAGGACTCTACAGCCTCAGAAACAATCCCTTTCTGTTAAGCTATAAAAGTTTTACCTCTAATATGAGTTATCAGGGACAAACAAAATCTGAGGGAGCTACAGAATTGCATTATGGGTAAGGTAGAATGCTCATGAGCATTGCTCAAGGCCTCAAACTTTTGTAAAAGGCCAAGACGGATCCTATGGATTGGATCCAACCCCCAACAGTGAGACTAAAGGTCGAGATGGACAACACACATAAAACATTATGATAAGTACATAACTTCTTTATCCATGGCACAGTTTCACACTATTTTTAACTCTAAGAATGTGGCCATGAAAGTACAAAATAAAATAAATGCCGTAAATGCCACACATCAGAAAAACAAGAATTAGAGTCATGGTGGGCTGAAAATGCCAGTATAGTGCAGTTGTATATTAACTGTAGCAAATAAAACTAATGTCAAATGATGTAATTTTTTTATTTAAACACTAACATTACAGATGTAAATCAGACAGCCAAAGGAAATTTAATGTGTTACTCACAATGTGGATTAGAACACAATGTGGATTTGAATGATTTACATATGAGGAACCATTTTAGAACTTGGCCAAAGGAATTATAAAGTACTGTAGAAGAAGGTATTGCAGAGGGTACCATACAACATGGTACAGCCAAAAGGAAAAGTCACTTCTACCAAGTAGAGACACTATGAAAACCTGACACAGAAGTTACTCTCACAAATATTAGCAGCAGTGATGTACTCCCTCAGCCTGATGATGAATATGCAACTCCCTTTTCAGTACAATTTTGGCTGGGAGCATTTTTATATTATACAAAAGGGTTTCATAACTCAATGACAAATTACTAGAAGGAAGGGCTCTACAAGAATGGTTGACAATGCACCAAAAGACAGCACCTTATGACACATGCAAACTGTTTCATATATTTTAATTATATCTATTTGACTCATCTGACAGTGAAAGGCAATTATGGCAAAACAGCTCATATTGCTCAAGCTTAAGTACTGTGAAACTTAGATCACAAAATTCACAAAAACAGAAGCAAATGTGAAACTTTAAAAAAATACTCCTGATGGGACAAACCCTTGTGCATAATCAGTGTCGGAGGCATGCCCTCATCACTTCTCAAAATGCATTGCTCTCATGCCAAAGTCATGACACTTCAGTCTACTTTTTCTACATCAGTCTGTGAAGCTGGAGAGCAAATTAAGGAGACAAATATAAACAACATCTCACTCAAATGTCTTTTATATAACAGTGAAATAAGCAATTAAAGACCTGCAGTATGAAGTATATTACATGGAAAAAACAAAGTAAAACCAATGACGCTGAAGCGAGTACAGTCCCAAAAAGATATAGATGCAAACATTTTAAACACTCAAAATTGCCATAAAATATTTCAATATATTTACTCAAAAAAATATTTTAAAAACATGTGTAATGGCTTTTGTCCATCCAATAGTGAACTATCTCAAACAATCATGTTTAAGAACTCAGACATTTAAATATCCCAGCACTGCATGGTGACTGGTTTACACAGACAACACCACCCCCCCCATTAATATGGCAGATTTTACAGAATGTATGCTCTTGGCCAGATATTAATGAGGTATGCTCTATTAACTACCTACTTAAACTAAATAGCTTGGGCTAGATAATACAGTAAACTGTCAGTTAACCAGAAATCAAGCAACCGGCACTCTCAAGCAACCAGCAAAAAAATATTGAAGAAATACAGTACAATTTTCATGTGTTGCACTTTCTGTCCCCCCCCCCCCCCCCCCAGCAGAAACATACATTACATTTTTAGAGTTTTAGAGTTTTAAAAAGGAAGACAGGAATAAATTCCCTCTCTCTCCAAACTGAAAACAAGTCAAACTAAACAAATAGTACAGGGTACAGCATTAGTCAGGCCTATTTTTAATAGTAACTCTCAAGCAACAAGAAACTACAGGTATCCTGCATCTACCAATCCCCATGGGTGCTGGTTAACTGAGAGTTTACTGTAATACTGGTTATATTTGTTGCAAGTACCTGGACTTAATGTAACTAAACATGTATTAGGTTATTTGGGTACCTTTTTATTTAAGAGAAATATATAAGAAAAAGAAAAAAAAAAAATATATATATATATATATATATATATATATATATATATATATATATATATATATACGTGTGTGTGTGTGTATACATTTTACGTTTATGTATGTATGTTTTTAATACTGTTTTAATTACTGGTTTTAACACAGTTTTTACAACATATATATATATATACACACACACACACATATATATTCTAGTATATGGATTTAATAGGAATCTTTTTAAATAAGTTTTTGTGTACTTTTATTATAACATATACATATATATATACATTTTCTCTTTAAACATACATTTTTACACATAATTATATATATATATATATATATATATATATATATATATATATATATATATATATGTTTTAGATATTAACTATGATAGTTGTTGGAAATGGACCTAAATAGCCAGTTGTTATACTGTAGTTTCTTTTATATAGTTACATATTTACATATATTTTTTTTACTAATTTTCAAATGCCTATGGACTTCTCTCCTTAAGTTTTTTAAACTTTTTTAAATTTTTAGTTTAAAGTTTGTTTTAAGGTTTGTCTTTAATGGTGTAAATATTTGAGGGGCAAAACATTTACTACAAATGTTCATCAGCTTGAGAAATTCACAATCAATGAAGATAATGTCTGTGCTTTTCCGAATGGAAGTAACAGGAGGGAGGGTGTTGCCTGAGTAAACCAATCGCCATGCAATGCTATTGGATGGATGAAAGCGCTTATGCATGTTTTTTTTTTAAATATTTTTTTTGAGTAAACTTACAGAAACACTTTGCGACAATTTTATTTGAACGTTTAAAGGTTTGCATCTATATCGTTTTGGGAATGTACTTGTTTCACTTGCTGCACTTGTGAATCCAATCATACATGATAGCAGTAAAGATTCCAACCATGGCTTCTGTCTTGAACTGCTTAAAGCAATGACATATTGCCACTGGACAGCAATAGACAGTTATGAAAGTGAACTCAGTGAAGAATATGCATGATCCATGAAGAAAGAAAAAGAAGTTATGTACTTACCATAACATTCCATGCGAGTTGTTTATCTCGCCTTTATTCTTACACATGGGTTTGGAGCAGAGCCATCAGCTTCAAGTCGGCTGCTTTACTAGCTAAAGATCTCAAAGTAGCTCGAGGCCAGGCTCCTATCCCATGATGCTCTGTCCTACCTCAGATCTAGTTTGCTGAACTCAGCATGAGCAAGTATAACTCACTAAATACTCCAGCTGCCAGCTGGAATAAAAAAAAAGTCTCAGAACAAGAGTACCAGACCCCAAGTCTACTCACTCTTCGAGACCCTGGAGGGGGAAGGTGGGTGGGAATGTAAGAATAAAGGCGAGATGAACAACTCACATGGAACGTTATGGTAAGTACATAACTTCTTTATGTGAAGTTGTTCAGTCTCGTCGTTTATTCTTACACATGGGTAGCGTCCCAAGCACCCTAATCCTGGGTGGCTCAAGGGAGTATATTCCTGAGGACAGTGGAACCAAAGGAAGCCCTCTCCCTGGAGGCCCTGTCCACTTTGTAATGAGTGATAAAGGTACGGGGCTTAGACCAAGTGGCAGCTGCTCGGTGCACAGCTCCAAAGACTGTGGAGCCAGCGACCGCACCTTCACAGAAAGGCTTGGAGCCGATGACCTGGGCTCCGAGGACGTCTTCAAAGACTTCGACTCCTTCGAAGACTTGTAGGTCTGGTCAGCCTTGTCCAAAGTCTCTTGAAAGTCTGGCTTCAACAAGCCTCTATCTACCAGCTTCCTTCTTCTTTATAATAAAACTCTACTGCTGAAGGAATGGCAGATAGAGCAATCCTCCTGGAGATGAGCAGACCCCAAACAATAAACACAATTTACATGGGTGTCCGTAATGGACATTTTCTACCCACATTTTGGACACTTCTTGAAGCCAGACTTCTGCTTTTCCTTAAGATCAGACATATTAAAGCTACAGAAACAGTAATAAGCAAACACGCTAAGCTCGTTTTCAGATCCCTGAACAACCTTCAATGCAAACAACAACAACAAAATACAGTAACACTAACAAGGAATACGGTTACTGACCGCACTGCACACACAATTATTAGCAGTCCAAAGTTGCCAGATCCCTGCACAACTATAGGATATAAATGCAAAGAACTAACAACTAACACACTCCTACACTATATATATATTATATATGTATATATATATATATATATATATATATATATATAAAAGGATATATCAACCAAGGAACAGCTGAGGCCTAAGAGCAACCACTCTGTAAACAAACAAAACAATTTTAAAGTAAGAATTTAAGGGGCTGACTCACCCAAAAGATATCAAAAGGGAAAATACTTTAGTTATCTAAAGATCTATAAGATTTATAAGTAGAATATTAGTCAAAAAACTAATAAAGAAAATCTTCTGGCCCGAGCTCTCCGACGACCTTGCGATCAGTTGCAGCAGCAAACTAGATCTGAGGTAGGACAGAGAGCATCATGGGATAGGGGCCTGGCCTCGAGCTACTTTGAGATATTTAGCTAGTAAAGCGGCCGACTCGGAGCCGATGGCTCGGCTCCGAACCCATGTGTAAGAATAAATGGCGAGACTGAACAACTTCACATCAGATAATTCGGTCTTATCCATGAATCCACTGCCTACTTAAGAATAAACAAACAAATACACACCCAGAGAGATGAAAAGATGAGAGAGAGATATAAGAATTTCTAACATGTTTGTTAGATGTGAAAAAATACAGAAGAAACGCCAACATGTTTACTATCCAGTGAAGAAAAACAGTGAATCGGCTGTGACCCTTAAATGTGAAAACTTCACTGCAATGGAAAAATGAGAATAATCTGTACCTTCTGTGTCATACTCTCTAATGTCATGTTTACTAATGGGAAAAGAGTGCTCCTTGTACAGACTTTTCCTGAAAACACTTCTTATTGGCTGGGGGAATACTGATGCTGTAAGGAAATTATGGAAATATCATGAATTTCCACAGTATGCATGGGATCTCCTGCTTATGAAAATTCAAAAAGCAATCAAATAATGAATATAGTTTGCTAGCAAAGCAAAAGAAGAAAAATTTGACTGGACCCAAGGAATTCTTCATGCACATCATGCCATGCCAAAACTAAAAGGCACTGCCCCCTAGTGCCTTCTGATGGAAGATTCTGTAGAGCCATGGTCAAATTTATCTCACAGGAACTGTTTGGTAACAAGTCATTCTGAAATAACAGTTTCTATTTTCAAACAAGAAACAGTGAAATGGTCCATTCAATTTTTCTTGTTTACTTACTTTAGTTTCCTGCACACATGTCCCAGGTTGTTCAATAACGGCTCCCATTTATCTACAGTTACCTGTAAAAATAAATAGCATTTTAAAGTGCATGCCACTTCTGTACTAGATCAGTCTATTCATCTCTTTTGCTCCCAATTTATTTTTATTCAAACCAACATAGGTATGCCTAAAAGTGATAGCATACCATTTAAATTCTGTTAGGCAGATAATAGGAAGCTTAGGGATGTGTCGGGTCCTATTTTACATTTAGTATGCATACATTTATTGTGATATTAGAAACTGCACACTGATTTGAAATACTTTATTAAATTTAATATCTGGGTGAATCTTGCTGTGCCAAATACTCTTTATAGGGAAACCCAGGAACAAATCCTTCACAATGCAGGTCTGCTGGCACTTTAGGTGCCAGCCAACTAATCTATGGACCATGCCTTCGGGAAGATGAAGGACAACACAGTATCTAAAGAAAGAATGCAAATAATCTATAACCCTGGAGCTACTGGGCAGCAGCACACTGCTTCTCCATTCTGCCCAAATGCATGACAAGTGGACCTAACAACCCACCTGCAGTCCCCCAATAGACAAGTGTGTCTTCTGTTGCATTCAGTTTTTTTTTCATCAAGCAGTTAGTTGTAATATGTTTATGCCAGGTAGATAATGTTAGCAACAGCGCTGTTACCCTGAAAATACTGTTCTGTTTACAGGAGACACTACATTAGTTTTAAAATGTTATGCAAAAGCGCAAATAATTCTGCATAATGAATATGGATCTGCCAAACACTTTTTGAAATTAAACTTAAAACCCATACAAAATCAATAACCTTAATTCTAGGAGTGACACATAGCTGTCATTCATAATCTCGTAATTTACCCATGACTGCTGGAAGGACAAACAGAACCAGAAAAACACCTAAAATGACCACATATCCTTGGACTGCCACTGTGAGGTCAGATTTTACATTTTGAGAATATTTCTGGCTGTCTCAGGGCAGACGAATATGGTTAGGCAAACAAGCATAATAAGGTACTATTAGTTATTGTTATAGAACAGTAGCTTATTTTTCTTGAGTACTGATGTAATACTGTATCAATACTATGAAACAATACTAGCAGTTATTTGCAAGAACAGATGTTCATTTTTCTTTCATCAGAAACTGGAGAGATTTTAATATGAAAAAACTTAGCCCAATTACAAATCTTCAAAGGTATCTCAACCAATATGTCTTGATATCAACTTGAACACCACATTGTCCAGAGAAACCCAAGAGGCTTGATTCTATGTCAACTTTATCAAGCTGTCAGACTTCCTATAACACACTGTTAGAGGTGTCACTGGAATGCCAGAGATTTCCACCCCATTATGCCTCTGTTCTTCCCCTCAAACCAAGAAAGGCTGCACAACAAATTTATGAATATTAATACAAAAAGACCACATTATATTCACTTTTGAAAGGAGGTTAGGCAGGCAGACCTACTGACTGAGATGGCCTCAAGGATCTGGATTTATGGCATTTCTTATGCAATACCATATCTTCTCTAGGGCAATCTCAGCCACCATATTCTGATGTTTACTTAGATTATGAAGGAGATCCAATTAACACACTATTAACAACTGGTATGGCAAGACCAAAACAGCACCACAATTAAATATGTAACATGCAATTCTTCATAAAAGTGTCTTTAATCAGATTATGTAGTGCATAAAGGAAAATAAACTGACACAGTCAAGCCATGGTTGACATTCCTTAATGACCAGTCTAGTAAGATTGTTACTCTCCCGGGAAAAGTGATGCAAATTAGATAACCAAGTGGCACAATCTGCCAAATGGATTTACCAGTCCTACTAGGAACAAAAAGGTGCATGATGAGATGAAGATAAGAAAACCCACTACTCAGCCAATCAAAACATACATACCAATAATCCAAAACTGCTCTGGGCCTCAATCAGTAAACTACTACATCTGGGACAAGCTACACAGCCAATACCAAACAAAGAAACAAAATGATAACATGCCAACCAATTAAATACCCACTTTATACAGACAGTACAGGTCACTACCCAACCTGGTGACTAATCAAGATCTTGAGGTCCCCACTCAATCACATAACTTTTGGTAACATTTGTCCTTTCAACCAGTTCCCACAGATAAAATCAAAAAATCAAAGCCTACTCCAATGCCACACTGATGATCTACATGGAAAATATAATAAAATGGCAGCTGAGGCTATTGATATCCAGTTTCAATTCTGCTAAATTGATCTGAAAATATCTGAAAATAAATTCTCCTTCCTATGGAAAATAAACATTCATTATTCTACTGCACAAAGGTGGAATCAATAAAGATCTTCCAAACTATAGGCCAATTGCCATTTTATCTCACCTATCAAAAATACTAGAAAAATGCATTCATAAACAACTTAGCTATCTAATAGATAACAGTATTCTGTCATCAACCCAATCACATCTTCTATCCTCAGCATAGCACAACTAGTGCTTTGCTAAAATTGAATACTATCAACACACACAGAAACACCGGAAGCATAGTCTCCACCATATTCTGAGACTTAGAAAGCTTCTGAAACTGTCTTCCACCAGAAACTCTTATATGAACTCTCAACCTTAGGGCTCACCAACTCTTCAATGCAATGGTTCTACAGCTCTCTCTTAAGCACAGTACAAGCAATGACATGGAAAAATGACTTCTTTACCTTCTTGCCAGTAAGTACTGAATTTCCACAAGGATCTATATTAGGCCCAATACTTTTCAACCTATTCATCACTGATCTCTACACTGCTACAAAAATGCTAGTTCAATATGCTGATGACTTGACCCTAATCTCTGTCAAATTTCTCTCTAAATTTCAAGTCCTAATGCAACAGTCCTGCTTATAGATTGAGAAATGGATAATTATTCACCACTATTTCTAAACCCTAAAAAACAAAAATTATTGCTTTTAACCCAACACACCTCTAGCAAAACAACATAAATTGCTATTGTCTCTGTAAACACCACCATAACTGAACAAGTAAAACACATACAACTAATGGGTGTCATCAAAGATGACCAGCTGAGATTTGACTACCATGTAATATTGTTAAAAAAACTCATCAGAAATAGGTACATTTTACAAAGTAAAAACTTACCTCACTGACATAGCCAAATGACATATAACCTCTACTCTCTTACTCCCATCTGTTCTGAACACTGCTGCAATCTTCACTAAACTTCACATCTTACAACTGTCCATTCATGAACAAAGTTGTAATAAAATAGCCAAATTTGAAGTAAACCATAACCCTCAAGCAACTTAAACTGGTTTGAACAACCAAATTACATAACCCTTTCTCAGCTTACTACAATACACAGAAATAAGCCAGACAATTACCCGGCCCTTAAGAACCTAAAACACTACTCCCCAAACAGAAGTTATGCTCTGAAGATAAACCACTAATCTGTATAACCAAATCATCTAATACCGCAGGTGACAGTGTAACAGTAAATTATATTTACATAGTGTAACTAGACTATGGAACCACATCTTGCTACCACTGAAATCTATTCAGAATGCAAACTTATTTAAAAGAACTAAAATTTCACCTACACATCTGCAGGATAAATGCCACTGTTATATTCAGCTTGCCATATCATCAAACCATTTCTGTTAATTCAGAATCCGAAATCCCATAACCGGTCTTCACCAATACCTTAACAGTTTTATTAGCATCTCAAAGCTCTACGCTGCTTTGTGGGACTGCTCAACCCTCACCTTTATAATTTTATATATTATATATATATATATATATATATATATATATATATATATATATATATATATATATATATATATTTACACACACACACACACACACATATATATATATATATATATATATATATATATATATCATGTATACACATACACATATATAATTGTCCCTGAACCTGCTTTATACCCCACCACTTAACTATAATATTAACATTTTCTGCCCTACCTAGTTCCTTCCATCACCTCCACATCTTTGAACTTCTAAGCATTACTCACATGATCTATTATCTATCTGACAAACCCACTAATATACATTTTTAAATGCCCAAAGTTCAACATCCACCAACGTATAAGCATCTTTCATACTTTAACAGTTGCCACCTATTTCAAATTAATGCAATCTAATTGGCAAATGTATATTATTTAATGTCTGTAAATGTATGTTCTGCTGAATGTCTGTTTAATTTTCTTCCCAGGCCTCCAGTGAAAAGGGTTTTTGACTAAACCCAGTTATGCAAAGTCAGTAAATAAAAGCAAAATAAAGAAACATATAAATAAATAAAGCACTACAGTGTTTCAGGTTTTTCCTGACATTCAGAAAGCAAACTTCTCTACCAGTTTTGTCTATAAAACAGACTAGATTGGTAATGCAACACACGGCTGCTTGGAGGAAATCACCTTTGCATTGTTAGGGGGCACCCTCCACAGAAAGCCATAGCCAGTGCCTCACTGGGTATACAGGGTCAGGGAGAAAATGCAAAAAAAACCCCTATTCACACCGCTCCCAGTTTTGAAACTTCGAACGGTTTAAATGGAGATCGCCATACAGCATAGAATGGGAAATTTACCATCCTCCTCACTGAAGTACGTTCTTGGAATTGGTATATTTAATTAGCATGGGGTATGGGGGAGCAGGGGGGCTTGCCTCCCTGCATAAACGTAAAAAAAAAAAAAATTGTTCAACTTTCAAAACTTCGATGTTATGGTCTCAACCATATGAAGTTTTGAAAGTTCGAGCTTCCAAACTATATATATATATATATATATATATATATATATATATATATATATATGTATATATGCAAAGGTCACCAAGGCATGGATGGTATATAATTGCCTACATAGCCTACCCTTGGTTAGGAATATACCATCCATGAACCAGATCTATGCACTACACAGATCACGCAGATTCCCTTCTGTGCTAAACACTAGCACATGTGTATTTGTGTGGATGTCTGCCCTCCATGCTTGGAGAAATGTGCCATGTTTCAGCGTACATGTGGTTGTGTCAACCGCACCAAAAGTAGTAGCCACAACCTTGTATATCCGCATCTTCCGTTGCCTAACCTTATTGATCTGCTGGAGCATGGACCTCCTGGATGGCAATGACATTAGTGTATCTGCAGACGTAGTACTGACATCATCCACCAGCAATGCTGGAGTGCGCGTACTGCACCTTGCACTCTCCTTTAGGCTATGACAAGCCCGGTACTTTTCCACTTCAGCTACATTGGGGGCATGCAGGTGACCAACTGTCTTCACTAAATTGTCCCCGCCCACATCAGTCTCCGTGATAGCCTTGCCCCTACATTTCAGTGTAAACATACTTTTACAGCACCAGTATAAACATACTTTTACAGCACCAGTATGTTTTCTTTCCATTGGTTTTCTCTGCATTGTACAAATACCCATCCAACTCTAACATGCCTGACCTCTTCTGGGACATGACACATTCGTACAGTGACCCTAGGATTCCGGGAGAGGTAGCAGCAGCCATGTTGCGATTCAGTCAGAGCGTTACGCACAGGGGGGCGGACATGGAATCCTTACATTTATACTTTAACTGTGTTGCATTTACTATTTCTACACTGCATTCTCATGGGGATATCTGTGACTGTATGCATGTCTGTTTTGTATGTCTTTTTCTATGAGACTACGTTATTTCTTGTTATCCTGCAAACTGACAGTAGTTCGGGGGGCGTTACTGTTATCAGTACACATTACCCACTGACGCCAGGATGTGATGTGTTTCATAGTTCTTCCTCTCATTCAGCATGTCTCACTGACGTAATCTTTCTGAAGGCCAACTATGCATGACAGGGTATTCCGTTTTCGGAATACTGAGCTTTCGTAATTTTCTGCTTTCGAGGTTTGCTGTTCGATGTAGTGAGTGCTATTCGATATTGTGAGCATTCGATCTTATGATATAAACCCGATATTATATGGCTCTTAAGGATATGTGCCACGGCCATTCAGCAGGGCTACACAGGATGAATCCAGACAGTGAAAGTGTGCCTTCAGCAGCGCAAATACACACCCTGTAATATTTGTGGTTTACAATAGTGTATGTTTGTACTTTTACTCTGTTTGATTGTATAGATATCTGATGAATGTCATGAAACAAGATTCTAGGGTATATCCAGCATCATCGTAAGATGCCTCTATGGAAAGTTAGCCCTTGCAAATTATTGTTACGGATTACATGTTTGTTATTGGTGAAATTTTCCTGGGTGGCTCACACACTGTGGATGATACCCAATGCATTACAGGCAACCTGATATTTAATGGAGTGGTACAGTTTGTGGTTCATAATTTCTTCTCAGTTCACCAACTGGTGCCTTTAATTCAATTTGGCACAGTCACTGGCCCCCTGTACTTCAATGAAAAGGGATGGCCACTTTGTTAAAGTTCTCCTGGATTGTCAGTGTACTCATATCAAGCAGATTGTACAATATTTTTTTGCTTAATCATTTCCTTATCACTGTTGATATCCTTTTGTGATCACCACATACAGATTTATAATCTATACAAAGGTTTATATCATGTTCTCATAGCATGATCAATATTTCGTGTTTGTATTTTTTAACAGATTCTCTGACATCATTGTTTTTAATTTTTTGTGCTCTCTGCTTTGTTTAGTTCTTTCATAAATACAACCCTTTAAAAGTACATCCTATTTAAAGGTTTTCTTGTCTGGAAATATCTGCATATGTATACAAATTTTATAATTTTAACGCAAAAATGTGTAGAAAGTTATGTAGCATTCATCTTGTTCTCTCTGCAGTTTTAATACTTTGACTGAAGTTCAAATTAACTTGACGATTTTGAGTAGTTAGGCATAGGGTTGGCATAGTTTGTCTAAATGACCATCAGATTGTATGCTACAGTACCACTGAGACTTTTAGAAAACTTAGATTTTACTGAAGAAAAAAAGACAGTCAAGAAACTTCTTTATTGCGAACAGCAAAGCTTTAGTGTCTACACCCTTTCTCAATGCTAATACAAATATACATAAATTAACTCAATTTAAATAGGAGCATAACCCATCATATGACTAGAGCCAGCTAATCACGAGTGTCTCTTAAAATAACAGATACCTAATACAATTATTTTAAAAACGTTTTAAAATTTTTTTAGAAAATCAAAGTTTGCTTTGTTGCAGTTTCACTAACACAGGTTTGATAGTGACAGCAGTGTTGAGGCCAGGTTCAATATCAGCACCTAGTCTCAATATCCAACCATACATGCATTTCAGCGAACGGCCGATGTCTGAACGTGAACGTGTCAAAAGCAGAATCCTAAGATTGCAAAATGTCAAATCTGCAGATGCCGAACCCAGAATTACTGAACACCGGCCAGGCCACTATTCCCTCCTCTCGACCCATGGTAGCTCTTGTTGCGGCAGTTGTGCGATCAGGAATTTCGAATATGACATTGCGCACATTATGAGCGTTCGCACCTACGAGTTTCGACATTACAGTTCAGACTTATGACAGATCGACATTCGGTCGCGTGACCAAACGCATGTATTCACCATATTCCTTATTTTCTAACAAATTAACTTTGACTTTCTAAAAATTTTAAAATGTTTTTAAAATAGTTATATTAGGTATCTATTATTTTAAGAGACACTCATGTGATTAGCTGGCTGTAGTCATATGATGCGTTATGCTCCTATTTAAATTGAGTTAATTTATGTATATTTGTATTAGCATTGAGAAAGTGTAGACATGAAAACGTTGCTGTTTGCAATAAAGAAGTTTCTTGACGTTGGTCTTTTTTCTTCAGTAAAATCTAAGTACTATTCCAGTTTTACAGTAACAACCTTGATTTACTTTGTTGGAACTTTTAGAAGACTTCTCACTTTACTGAAATATTGCAATAGAAAGTGCTAATTCTTTTTATTGTCTTTCACACTCAAGCTCACTTACACTCACTCAATCACATAAGTACACTGAAATTCACATATATAATCCCCAACTCGTGGTCAATTTAGAATGCTTCTTAGTAATAACAGGAAGTTTTCTTTTGTTTTTTTTGTATATATAGCTTTGGCCACATATATATGGGAGATAACTGTTTTGCATTCTTTTTATTATTTTTTCTTTATCTTAAAGTAGAATTTGGTAAAACACTCATACAGTTTTTAAATGTAAATTATTTTTCTTCTATTTTTTTTTCTTTTTCAACTACTATACTTTTTCAATAGTAGTACTGGTCTTAATTTTGGTGATGGGTGGGTATGTTTGGATACATTTGCTATTCAATCTAGGAATGCTAGATTCCATGAGAGGAAAGAAGAGTAACAGAACATTTTGTTTAATCTTTTGGGAAATGATCTACTTTTTTGGTGCCGGCTATTGTTATTAATAAGTTTATAGCTAATAATTTTTAGTTTGCTGATTATGATTTTATCAACAAGCAGTTTGTGATTTTTGGGAGTGGTTAATCATTAATATCATACTCACAGAATTATCAGGATATCATTTGTACACCTGTCTTACTTATTATATGACATATCTAAAGTGCATAGTTCCATCAATATTAATGGATTAAATAATGGTTGCAAGAGGAGTAATTTATACAAGTTTCTAAAATTATTTAATTCCCTGATTACCTTTCTACAAGAGATGCATCTCTTACTAGTATTAGACATTGATAGACTTAATTCTAAATATTACACTGTGTTTCAAATCTCAAAAGGCAATATTATTTTGGCAGGTGATTTTAATTGCATTTTAAAAGATGAGGATTCTAATACTACTAGAATGTGAAGGATTCCTGTTTCAGCAAAAAGTATTAATAGAATTTATAGAATTATTTCATATTAAGGATATTAATGACTTTTCAGACCCAGATTCACCGTTTTCACTCATTTTTCACACAGGCATGGTTCACATTCAAGAAATGACAGAGTATATATTTCAAATGATTTAATCACTAGACTAGGTAAGGTTAAAGCAGTTTCTTGTCCATTTTCCTACCACAATGCTATAACTTTTGAGCTTTCTCTAAACTTTAATAAGCTTATTCTCATTAAAAGGATACCTCCCTATAAAACCAATTTGAAAGATTTTTAGAGATTTCCTTAAAGAAATTAAGACCTTTATTGAATTTAACAATATAGATGACACATCTGACATTTATTTATGGGATGCCCTAAAAGCATATCTATATGGTAAAGTTATCAGTTGGTATTCTCTAAAGAAAAAGCAATGGGATAATGAACTGATTGATTTACAAGTCAGAAATGATAAAGTAAAGATAGATAACCAAAAGTGGACTACCAACGTGACAAAATAAATTAATAAACTAAATATTTAAAAATCCTAAATTATAAAATTATGACGAATGTAGAAATGGTTGCATTAAATAGTTATTTCATCAATCCAAAGTCCATGCAAAAGTTGGCTATTAGAACTAAACTGCTTATTAAATCTAATCATATCAAAGAGTTATATTCTCCAATTAGTAAATAAAAGGTTACTGAAACAGAGGAAATCTTAGGAGGATTTAGAACTCACTTTAATAAAATCATTCAATATATTCCAACAATGGACTCACAAGAAGTAATTACAACTTTTATTAGAAACCATACTAAATATAAATTATCTGAAGACTAGATAAAAGCAACTGACAGACCTGTATTAATGTCTGAACTTAAAGCCCAAATTAATAAATTAAAACCCAACAAGGCTCTTTGTAATGATGGCATAATACCTGAAATTTATAAACTAATGTCTAATGATGCCTTAAGTATTTTAATCAAAGTTTTCTCTATTGTTAAAGGTCTAATGAATGTACGACCATCTTGGAAATGCACTCATTTTTCTGATCTTAAAGGTTGATAAAGACCCTGTAGATTGTTTTTCTTTCAGACCAAGCTCATTATTAAATATTGATTATAAGACATTTATGACCATCCACACTAGCAGATTACAGCAGTTTCTACCGTCTTTGATCAATAATGACCAAACTGGTTTTATAATAAATACAAATTCCTATGAAAATATTAAAAAAATATGAACAATAATTGTTTGCGCTAATAAAACAAAAGAAAACTTAACATTAATAAGTTTAGACATTAACAGCTCTTTTGACTTGGTTAATTGGACATACCTTTTAGCAATTTTAAAGGAATGTAATTTTTCAGATAATTTTTTACATCTTATTAATCTCCTCTATGAAAGTTCTTATGCTTAAAAAAATAGGGCCATATAGTTCAGAGTCAATTAGTATTTCCAAAGGAACTAAAGTAAATACGGATGCCCTTTGTCACTATTACTCTTAACTTTAATTATGGAACCATTTGTAAATTACACATGATCAGATTCAGATATTAAAGGTATACAGATTCGCAAGAATTTAAATTCCAAAATTCAACTGTCTGTTGATGATATTCTTTTGACCTTGAATGATAGTAATAATTTTCCTTGTGCTATTTTCAGAGTAGTAGAAATCTTTCACAAGAAATCTGGACTTCATTTTAATGATAACAAAACAAAAATTCTACCCATAAATTCTACTACTTATGAAATGGACAAAAAACTTTCTTACTTAGGGATAACCTTAACAGATAATATTCACAATATAATAACTCATAGGTTATTCTTTAAAAAAGAATCTTGTTAATAAATGGAATATTTTTTTCACTATGAAAGAGAGATTTTCCATAATTAAAATGATTATTCTACCAATATGTAATAGAATCTATATCTCTTCCTCCCCCTAAAAGTGGTATAAAAGAGTTTAACTCTTTAATCCTGAGTTTTCTTTGGCATCTGAACAAATCTAGGATAACTTTAAATCACCACTTTAGAGATTGATCTCTTGGTGGCACTGGTTTACCACATTTAGAATTACATTCCCTTGCACGGATTATAAAAACAATATCTCTGTGGTTAAATATCAACTATAAGGCTAAATGGAAAGAGTTACAAGGAAGTTTTTGGTTAAAATCTAATTATCTGATAAATTCACGCTGTCACATAACATCAAGCACTGGTTGGTAAAAGATTTTTCTTCCATTTTCTATAGCATATACTCAGAATAATATCTTTACATTTAATTCATTAACAATGACCAGTATTAACAAGAAGAACTTGATATACTGGTTTCAGCTGATGGAGGAAGTGAAACCGGAACCTATAGATTATATAATAAGTACATTTGATTTGGGTATGGAAATGTGGTTGGACATTCAACATTGTAGAGAATTAACCGAATCCAAAATGAACTTAATGCAACCTACAGTTAGAAACTCTATTCCTAATCGTATTGATCTTTTAATCCTTTTGATGCAACAGAGTAGATTAGGGAAAAGACTTTTATCCAAATTATATAAAGCGGTTAAAAATACAACAAAATATTATACAGACAGTTATTGGTATTATACTAAACTCATCAATAACTTTCCAAGTGAAGATGATAAAAAAAATTAATGTTACTGTCTTCAAAACAAACAAGTTCATTAAAATGGAGATTATTCTCTTGGAAATGTATGCATATAACTTTCATCACTCTTCAAATAATTTAATTAATGTATAAAAAAAGGTAAAATGTTGGAGATGTAAGTCAAACGATAAAGCTGACTGGCAGCATATGTGTTTGTTTTAACTGAGTTATACTTTCCCCATTCTGGGATAACATTGATCTTTTTTACAGACTTAATACACCAATACCTGCTTGTGTCTCAAGAGTAAAAAACCCATTATTATGGAGTATTTTAACAATAGCAAAGAAAGTTATTACTAAAAATTAGAAAAATGAATCTACTCCAACTTTGAAAGAATTTATAAATCTTGCAACCAAAGCTTGTCAACTAGAATTCACAACAATCAAGACAACAACCAGAATCACTTCTTCCTACAACATCTGGATGAAATTTAAAGAACTGCTAATTAAATAACTGTGAATACTCATATAATAAATGCTAACTCTCAAAAATGTTCTTAGAATTCTTACTGTGCAGTAGACACTCTTGTAAACAGCTGTTTTTGTTGTATTTTTATATACTTTTGTAATGTTGACTGTCTTTTTTAATGTTATATAATTCTATATATCTTAAATGACAAATTATTTTAAGTATATAAACTTTAATAAAAATTATTTGAAAAAAATGCCATTGTGGACATGGGGACTTTCTAGAATACCTGAGAGAAAAAAATGTACTCATTACTACAATTATCTCTGTTAAAATGAACAACATACATCTCTTGATGTCCAAAAAGTATTCCTAAGTGAGGAAAATAAGCTGGATTTCTGATAGTTTTGAGACCCCTAGGTTGACGGTGTATTTTGTGTTGTAACCTACAGTTTTGGATAGCCCCTCTTTATAAATAAGAGCATTGCCCAAGTAAAAGTATATATGAATGCCCATGACCCCGAGATTTACAAACACTGGAACTATATATTTTGAATATTCTAGGAGCAGAGGAGAGCCCAAAGGGCAAGGAAGTAAACTGAAATTGTTGTACAACTTGCACAAATCTCAAGAATGTCCAGTAGATTGGGGTTTGTAAAAATAGGCATCCTTCATGTCCATAGTAACCATGGAGGAAGTATTGTAAAAACAAAGGAAGGAGAAGCTGATGGGTTATCATTTTGAATCTTTCAACCACTAGAACTTGTTGGGATGTAAAATGCATTTCCAAGGCCCATCTTTTCTGGATATTAGGAAGAATTTTGAGCAGAATCTTTTCCCCTATCACCAAGAGTTATGGCAGAAGAGGATATTTTACCTGCAATAACATCATACCAACTATATCAAATCTGGCTGTGCAGGATGCATGAAGCAATGGACTCCCTCATCCACAGGTCTCTAATTAGTAAAAACACCAGCTTCTGACATGAGAAAGTTTATCTTCTAATTGGTTGGCTGGGTGGAGGAGGGGACATTGGATGGGGTTGTTAGAACACCATCATGGCTGGAAGGGAGAATCATTGCTCCTGCCCTTCTAATGACCTGCTTCAGCTTACTTTTCACTGACATCTTCAGGGACTGTTGTCTGTCTGGTCAGTTGAAGATCGCTTTCAATAAAATGGCCACAGCTTAACATGGAAATTTCTACTCTACCTGGTTAATGGGGAATAATAAAAAAAATGCTCAACAGTCTGAAAAGTCTTACCTTTCTTCTCCATTTTTAAATATTACCTGTAAAGGAGGACTAATTAATTAATATTTCTTTATCCACAGATGGATCTTAAATGTGTCCTTTAATGTCTTTTAGCAAGCAAAGAATTCTAATCCATGAATACTTTCTGTTTACTGTATCAGAAGTAGCTGCTTTATTATAGGTGACTTACTGCACTTGACTGTGTGTTTTCTCATCTTCACTGCAGTCTGTGAGAGCTTTAACAGCTTTTGTTTTAAGAATACATCTATAAACTCTTGAAGCGTACACTGTCTCCTTTTATAACATCTCCTTGGTACTCTGGAGCATGTGGCAACTAACTGCCCCAACACCCTGCAGAACAGAAGAATAGACACTATAACACAGCCCCAAACAATTCTGGTCCTCCATAAACTCCATCCTCCACCCAGGTAAAGTCAGTACCCCTCCTCCTAACATCCCTCACTCCTCAGAAAATATTGCTACCTCATTCAACACACACTTCACACAGACCATACTATAACTAGCTAAACAACACAACCCCCCATCCCCTCCAACCCACACCTTCAACTAGTAATCTCCCCACTGCCTTCTCTTTTTCTCCTGTACCTACCTCCAACATAAAAAAACTCTTAACTAAACTTAAGCCCACCAAATTAGCAGCAGACAAATCGCAGCTGATGCTCTGGCCTACCCAGTATCCATCTTGATTAACCAATCTCTGTCAGAAAGTTATGTTCCCACACTGTGGAAAGTATCACATATAATTCCCCTCCACAGAACTAACCAATTGCCACCCCATAGCTATTCTCTCTCCACTCTCCAAAATACTAGAGAGATGCATTCACTCTCAAGTCTCAGACTACCTCCTTACTAACAACCTCCTTTCCAATACTCAGCATGGTTTCCGACCAAACCATAGCACCACCACTGCCTTATTCTCCTTTACTAACACTATCCTTCAGCATAAAAACAATGGCTATCTCTCCTCTGCTACTTTCTTAGACCTATCTAAAGCATTTGACATGGTCCCACACAAACAACTTATCTCTGTCCTCAATAACCTATCCTTCGCACAATCAGTCACCAACTGGTTTCAGAGTTACCTGTCTGACCGCCAACAATCCGTTGTATGGCAGAATGACATATCTCCCAACTACCTGTCTCTATAGGGGTTCCCCAAGGATCCATCCTTGGACCCCTACTCTTCTCTGTTTTCACCAATAATCTAGCCTCTGCCACCAAACATGGCACACTCATACAATAAGCAGATGACTCAACCATCATCTGCTCAGCCCAGTCCCTACCCAAACTGCAAAAAGTCACACAGGAAGCCTTTTCCTCTGTTGAAACTTGATTATCCGATGCCCAATTAATACTCAACCCAAACAAAACTCATCTTCAAACCCACCAAACATACTCAAAACAACTCTCACTTTAACATCACAGCAAAAGACACCACCGCTATATACCCAACTGAACACACCAAATTGCTAGGAGTGGAAATAGACAATAAACTAAAATTTGACATTCACATATCCATGACCATAAAAAAGTCCACAAAAAACTAGGAGCGTTATACAGAAATAAGCAACTTCTCACCAAAGCAGCAAAGATTTCAATAGCAAATTCCCACCTTATCTCCACCCTACTTTATGCCTCTCCAATATATACCAACCTAAGGCAATGCGATCTAAACAAGCTAGAGAACTGCTACAACAAAATCGCCAAATTCGCCACAGGGGCATCCTACAGAAGACACCACTGCCTCTCACTTGCTGAATTGGGCTGGCTTGAACTCCCTCACCTCCTTCAATGGTATCAACTCTCACTAGCCCACAAACTAGTAAACCATCCACTAAATGTCCCATCCCTCCAGAATCTACTCCAACCCTATCGCACCACCAGACCACTAAGATCCAGCAACAAAAATCACTTGCAGATCACTAAAGCCAATAATTCTGCTGGTGAAGCACTATTCTCTTGCACCATAGCCAAATTATGGAACTCCTCCCACCCACAATTACCTCCATACCATCATGCACCCACTTCAAAACTTTACTAAAAGCACACCTAAAAACATGCTGGCTATGCCCTTGCAACTCCCACTCTAATATCACTCACCCCATCCAACCACTACCTTTCTTTCCACACCAATAACTACCTTGATTACAGCAAGCTCAGATGCTCATAAGCCTAGTACTTATTATACAGCAGGAACTTCTTCTTGTAACATTTGTTAATGTCTTTTATGTACTTCACAGATAAAGATTCTAGTTGTCGACTGATGTACTATGTTCTTTATCTGTAAATATGTTGTAAGTAATTGCTATGTTAAATTGTTAATCGCTATGTAATCCAATGTAACTACTGTCTATTTTAACTGTGGAACTTTTCTCCCCGGGCCTCCGCTGAAAATGGACATACGTCCAGTCGGACACTCCCGGTCAACAAATGTAAATAAATAAATAAATTCTTACATCTTTTTTTTTTTGGTGGAGATCGCCCATTCCCACACTCTCATGGCCTCTCTGCAAAGGGGGTAAGATCTGGTTCCTCCCTGTTTGTTGATGTACCAGACCACTGACATATTGTCTGTCTGAATCCCAATAGTTCCCAAAGGAAGAAAGGCATGAAGGGCCTGCAACTCTAATAAGACCGCCCCCATCTCCAGAACATTGATATGCAGATTGGTCTCATTCAGGGACCACATGCCTTGGACTGTCCTGCCCGTGCAATGCCCCCCCCCCCAAGTCGGGAGGCATCCATGGTCACCATGGCTTGGGGAGGGGCTACAACAAAAGACCGTCCCTCTACTATCTCCGGAGAGTATAGCCACCAGAGAAGGGAATTCCTGCATGCCTCGCTTATGTGAATCGGATGTGTCAATGGCCGATCCAATAAGGACCACTGGACTGCCAACGTCCACTGCAGAACCCGCATGTGAAGACTAGTACAAGGAAGAAGAGTGATAGTGGCTGCCATGGATCCTAGGGCTCTTATCACCACTTTGGCTGAGGGAAAGGGATACTGACGGATTGCGAGAACATGAAGATTTAAGCTCCGAATCCTCTCTGGAGTCAGAAAGACTTTGGATTGCAAGGTGTCTATTCTCACCCCTATGCATTCCAGAGGACTTGGCTATATTTACTGTGATGCCCAGCAAGTCTGACAACTTCCGGAAATAATTCCTGGCTTGACAGAGTAGATGCCTGGTGGGAGCGGCAAGGAGCCAATCGTCCAGGTACGGACTGACCTGTATACTGCTGCTATGACCTTGGTGAACACCCTGGGGGCTGTGGTGAGACCGAAGGGTAAGGCCCGGAACTGATAGTGATTGGCCCCTAGCTGAAAGCGGAGGAATCTCCTGGAACGTCTGTGTATCTTTATATGGTAGTACACATCCTGGAGGTCAATTGAGCACATCCAGTCGTTTTCCTGCAGATAAGGCAGGATGGATTGCAGAGTGACCATCCAAAACTTTTCTTTGGCAACTGACAGGTTTAGAGTGGAAAGGTTGAGAATCGGCCTTAAGTCCCCCATCTTTTTTGCCACCAAAAAGAACCTGGAATATATGCCTGATCCAGACTGATCTGGCGGGACACGCTGGATGGTCAGTTTGTTTAGCAGCTTTTCTATTTCCAGCGCTGTTGCCTCCCTTTGCACAGGTGGGACGTCAGGGAGGTGCTTTGGGGGATAGAGATGTGTCACAAAGGGAATTGTGTAACCTACGGATATTATTTGGAGCGCCCAATGGTCTGTTGACACTGACTCCCACATTGTCAGGTGCATCAAAATGCGGCCCCCAACTGCCTCCAGAGCAGAGCAGTCGTGCAGCCCCTCAGGGCTGCTGTGCAGGTCTGTCTGAGAACGGTTCTCGAGACCCAAAGTTCTTCGGACCCCTATCTGTCTTGTCCCCCTCTGCCTCTAGGGGAAAAGGGGTCCAGAGTGTCTCGGGAATACTGACACTTCCAGAACCACATCTTCCTTTGCCCCCAGCTGATTCCTGGAAAGGATCTTTGTGGGTTAGAGAAGCAGATCCCAAAGGCAGACAGTGTCTTCCCGTCCTTCTCACTCTGGACAAGTGTGTCTAGAACAGTCTTCCTAAAAAAGGAAGAGCCGTCATAGGTAGCACTCGCAAAAGACACCTTGAAGAGTTCCGCAAAATTACATAGCCGGAGCCAGGTGTGTCGCGTCCTGGCAACGCTGGACCCGGCCTCCCGTCCACTCCTTTGGTGGCATGAGAAAGGAGGCTCATGGACATGTTGGTAACCGCCTTCAGAATGGCCATTCGCATATAGAATGTGCGTTCATCCTCTGGCTACCTGGACTCTGGGGGAGACTCAGTGTACTCTTTTATCAGGTCACGCTGAAGTCTGGTAACATGAGCCATATAATTCAGTGCCCTTATACAAAAGGTGGGAGAAGCAAAAGTCCGCTTTCCCAGACGGTCCATCTTGGACTCTCGATCTGGAGGATGGACCATAGAACTCTCCTGAGCTAGTTCCTTCTTCGTGGCGGCCACTACCATCATGGCATCCACTGGGGACCCCTTGTTTCAGCTTGGTCTATCTACCGGGGGGCTCAAAACTTTATCTGGACGCTTTGGAATTGGCTCCACGGTATCTGGCTCTTTCCACTCCCTGGTGGTAATGAGGTCCACCAGGGGGTCCACGGGGGGGGGGGGGAACAACACACCCAAGAAGTAGATGGGTCCGTGTAGAATGCCTCCAGAAACACCGACTCTTCCGAGGAAGGCTTGTGGGCAGACCAACCTCCCCCCACTGACACAGCATCTCCATGATGTCTCCAAAGGAGACATCCTCAGGAGTGATCTGAGGGACCCTTCCCCTTCCTCCAAGTCGGCATCCTCCATGAGGGACTCGGGGGAATCCATGTGCCTCCTCTTGCACTTGCGTTTGTGAAGAACCTTTTCGGTGGGACTCTCTGAAAAGGACTCACGAACAGCTTGTGGTTCTTCGAGAGGGACAGTCTGAGGCATGTCAAGTACTGACTGTCCCTGCATGGGCAGGATGGCAGAAGACACACCCAGAAGAGAGGGGGTTGGGGCGGACTCTGAGGAGATGGTCAGGGGCCTTGATCCATTAGAGAGAACCCTATCCACCACGTCGAATGCTGAGGGGGAGCGAGCCTCCCGAGCAACTGAAAGAGAGGATGCTCTTCCCGGATCCGACACAGGGATTCGAGCTTAGCCAGAAGGCACCAAGACCCCAAAGGGTAGGCTGTGACCTGACAATTCAGAGCTGAAGGAGAAAAACCCAACCCCTCGGATATGACGCCCAGGCTACGGCTCCGAGAGCTCGGATCTGACCCGGTCGGACCAGACATGCTCAAGGCAAAGTACAGTTTTGTACCTACCATAAATGTAGATGTTCGAGTGCTGATTCAGCTGCAGTCATAACAGATGGGTTATCCTGCCGTCAGGCGGGTCCTCGGTCGGCCGAATTCCAAAGTCTAGGTCCGGTGTTGGTTGTCGTCACTTCTTCCCTGACATCAGTGCGGCAGGGGTATAAAAGAGGCAGCCGACGCCATTTTCTTCAGTTTTTCTTACCCCAGATGTCAGGTGCCACCAGAAGGAAGGCAAACATAATGTTATGCAAAGATGCAACGTTGATAAATCAAAAACAGTAGTTGCAAGCAAATACACCATAAAAGAATACCCCAAAAAGGTTATATGAAAAGTGTTTGCCATAAGGCCTGTCCTAAGAAGGGATGGAGGGAGGGAAACCTGGACTGCAGCTGTATGAGCACTCGAACATCTACATTTATGGTAGCTACAAAACTGTACTATGTTCATCGTGCATACAGCTGCAGTCATAACAGATGGGTAGAATCCCAAAGCTAAATAAGGGTGGTAAGCACTAAGTGGAACTAGGAGGGGCTAGGATGCCCTGCAGGACTGCTGGGGCAAAGCCCACTCTAGATTTTGAGTATAGTGGGAGGTGATAGTGCTTGGAGAAAGTGTGCACTGAACTCCAGGTGGCTGCTTCCAAAATGTCCTTGGTAGGGACCCCCCTGAGGAAGGCTGCAGAGGTAGCTGTGGCTCTGGTGGAGTGGGAACTGATGCATGCAGCCAGTTTTTCCATGGAATGAGTAACAAAAACGTATGCAGTGGGCTATCCATTTTGAAATTGTCTGTTTGGAAATAGCCTTTCCCTGAGCACCTACAGCATAGGACACAAAGAGTTGCTCAGATTTCCTGAATGGCTTTGTTCTGTCCAAGTAGTAACGAAGTTGTCTGTGAATGTCCAAGGAATGTAGTAGTCTTTCCCCTTTGTTTTGTGGATTAGGATAAAAGGTAGGTAAGTGGATAGTCTGATTCAAAGCTACACTGGATACTACCTTTGGCATAAAGGTAGGATTGGTTCGTAAGGAAACTCTGTCTTGATGGAAAATGATGAATGGTTGCACAGCCATGAGGGCCTGTAGCTCCGAAACCCTGCGTGCTGAGGTGATAGCCAGAAGAAAGGCTGTTTTCCATGACAAGTACTGTAACTCTGTTGAAGAAGCTGGCTCGAAGGGAGGAAGGGTCAGCTTTTCCAATACGTAGTTGATGTCCCAAGCAGGGACTGGTGGTTTCCTTGAGGGTTTTAAATTCTTTGCCCCTCTGAGGAACTGCCTTAAGAGAGGGTGAGAGAATAATGGAGGATCTGTGTTGTATTGTGCAGAAATGGCTGAAGCGTGGATCTTGATGGAGGAGAAGGAAAGTCCATTGTTTAACATCTCAGCTAGGTACTGTAAAATTTGAGGTATATTTATTACCCAAGGATTCTGTCCCTTTTCTTGATTCCAGGCACAAAATTGTTTCCATTTGGCGGAGTAAGCCTTTCTAGTAGAAGGTCTTCTGGCCTCCAAGATGACATCCTGCACCTCCTTGGAGAGGAGAAACTGTTGGGAAATCAAGGAATTCTCCATGCAGCTAGATTTAGAGTTTTGAGATGGCTGTGAAGAGTTTTGTAGTTGTGCTGGGACAACAGAAGAGGGACTAGAGGTAGGATCCATGGTGAGGAATGTGTCAGGCTCCTCAGGAGCGGATACCAGTGTTGTCTTGGCCAGTCTGGAGCGATGAGAATCATTTTCGGCCTCTCTGCTCTGGCTTTTAATAGAACTTTGGGCAGCAGAGGAAGAGGCGGGAAGGCATAGACTGTCAATGTTGCCCAATTGAAGGAAAGTGCGTCCACTGTCCAGGCCTGTGGATGATAGGTCCTTGAATAAAATTTTTTCAACTGGCAATTTCTGTGGGTAGCAAAGAGATCTATGTCTGGCTGTCCCCATGCCTGAGTTATCTTTGTGAAAAGTTGAGGATGCAACTTCCATTCGTGTGGATCTGTCATATTTCTGCTTAGGTTGTCTGCCAGTGTGTTTTCCTTCCCTGGCAGGAATTGTGCCTGCAGTTGAATTTGCAATTCCAGTGCTGTGTTCCATAGGGTTATGGCTTGCCTGCACAGGGGTATGAATGAGTTCCCCCCTGTTTGTTTATGTACCACATCACTGTGGTGTTGTCTGTCCTTATCAATAGCTGGCCTGGATGCAGTAGGTCTTTGAAGGTCATAATAGCATTTTGCATGGCTAGCATCTCCTTTTGGTTGATGTGAAGGTGCTTCTCTTTTCGGGTCCATTTTCCCTGAATGCACTGATCTGTCATGTGTGCTCCCCAGGCGTAGTCTGAGGCGTCTGTTGTGATGATTTGAGTTGCTTGAGGTACACAGAAAGGAAGACCTGTGTTTCTTTGGCAAGCTTGAGTCCACCACAAAAATTCCTTTTGAAGGCATGGAATGAGTGGGATAATGGTTTCCAAGCTGTGGCTGTGTTGAGACCGTAAGTTTTTCAGGTACCATTGAAGTTTCCTCATATGCAGCTTTGCACATGGGATTAGTAGGATGCAAGATGCCATGAATCCCAGAGCCTGCAGGATTTTCCTTGCAGTTAGCCTGGTGTAAGTTGCCATTTTTATGAAGTATTGAGACAGTTGCCCTTGCTTGTCTGGCGTGAGGTAGGCCATCTGGGTGGTTGTATCCAAGCTGGCACCCAGGAAAATTATTTGTTGAGAGGGTATTAGTTTTGATTTCTTTTTGTTGACTGTGTATCCCAGGAAGTTCAACAGTTTTATTACAAACGCCAGGTGCTGCAGTAGTATGTCCTTGCTGTCCTACTTGGATCAGGCAGTCGTCCAGATATGGGTAGATTTGTATCCCTTGTAGTCTGCAGAAGGCGATTACTGATGCCAGGCATTTCGTAAACACTCTGGGCGCAGTAGATAAGCCAAAGGGCAATGCAGAGAATTGGTAATGGGTTGAACCTGCAAGAAATCTGAGGTATCTTCTGCAATCTTGTCTGATAGGGACATGCAGGTATGCCTCCTTGAGGTCCAGTGTTACCAGCCAAGACTCCTTGCCCAGCATGGGAAGAAGCTGCTGTAATGTGAGCATCTTGAATTTTGGCACCTGTAGATATGTGTTTAGGATGGATAGGTCTAAGATAGGTCTCCAATCTTTGTCTTTCCTCGGTACCAGGAATAGTCTGGAATAAAACCCTTGACCTTGTTCTTTTGCAGGTACCTCTTGAATTGCTTTCATGTCCATGAGAGCTGAAACTTGTTTTTGTGCCTCTGCCCTTTGATTTTGTGGCAGGTTTGGCATGCCTCTCATTTTCGGAAGGGTGTGAAAGTGCAACGTGTAGCCTCTGTCTATAATGTCCGGAATCCATTTGTCTTTTGTAACAATATGCTAATTTTTGAGAATAATGTCAGTTTTCCCAAAGGTGCTGCCATTAAAGCTTTGCTTGGCAGGTGTAGGGGAAGTCATTGTTTCTGTTTTCTAAAAGACTGATCTATCTTCTCCACCTCTTGGGGTTGGTGCTTGCCACTGTCTGGCTCTGAAAGATCCTTGAGGTTGCCCTCTGCCCCTTGGGCGCCTGTATCTGCCCCTTTGAGGTCTGTCCGTGGCTGGAAAGGACCAATTTTTTGAAGGCCAGTTTCTGCTGAAACGTGGAGGCTGTACCTGCAGGAAATCTTTCACTGTTTGCATTGATTTAGCTTTTTCCTCCATTTTCTTTAGCACCTCCTCAGCTTTAACACCAAACAATACATCTTTTTGAAGAGGTGCATCTAATAACTTAGCTTTGACATGATCTGGTAAGGTTTGCTCTTTGAGCCAAGCATGCCTACGTATAACAGACCCCGTAACAGCAGCTCTACATGAGGCCTCTAAAGCATCAAAACCACACTGCAAGGTATGTTTACCCACTTGCTCTGCACCATGCAAAAAATCCTGCAACTCTTTTAAATCTGGTTGTGTCATCTTGCTTTTCAGCTGAGATATCAAAAACTGTTGATACTTCAACATATGGAACTGACAGTTTAATGCCCTCATGGTTAAAGTGGCCGAGGTGTACACTTTTTTCCCCCACCTTTCTAAAGCTCTGGAATCTCTCTCTGAAAGTAATGGATTTTTAGCAGTAGAGGCCTTAATTCCCTTGGGACCCTGTGAAATTGTTTCTGGGTCAGCAGTATGGCTTTTATATAGGAACTGGTGAGAGTCAGGAACCCGGTAATACCTGTCTGGTTTAACAGGAGCTGGAGGCAAAAAAATCAGGATTAAGGCTGGCTTCTGTGTACACATCATCCAATATATCTAAAACAGGAGGGATAGCCAGAGGCCTATGCTGGGGGAGCAGAAGAAATTCCTTGAGCCTTTTCTTGGAATCTGAGTAATCTTGGCCTTCCCAGTGAAAGTGTTCCCTCAATGTATGCAGGGTTTCCCCAAAAGAGAAGTCCTCAGGGGGGGAGACTGAGGGAATAGACTCCTCTGCATCAAAGTCTTCGAATGGAGAATAGGCATAATCCTGGTCCTCAGATAGTTCTGAGGTAATAGAAGCTTGATCTGAGGAAGGGCAGTCTTCCTCTAATCTGGGCCTTTTGTCAGAGGGGGGTTGAGAACCCCTGATAAGAGTAATCAAATCCTCAGCCATTTTAAGCATCTGTTTTTTAGGCATGGTGCCTTGAGAGGGGGTCCGAGGAACCTGTTTTTTGGTTTTCATGGCTGCTTTAGATTTAGTGAAGGCTTTAATGGAGAAGGAGGAAGGCCTGAAGACCCCTTGAGAAATGGCAGGCCTGTCTAAATTCTGAGTTTCCCCGCCAGGAGTGGTGTCGGGATCTGTAGTAGGAAAGCGGGCCGAGGAGCCTGCGATCTCGGGTAATGAAGACACCGGTAATGCATTGTCATCGGTACTCAGGGGCTGCGTAGGCGCCTCGCTGAGTACCGGAGAACCGGTAGTCGGCCTTAGCGTGGTTTCAGAAGGTAGTGCGGACCTCGTATGTCGGTCCTTGTCTTTGCGTTTTTTGCTCAAAACTGGAGTCAGAGTATCCGACGACATAATATAATTAAATTTTTAGCCAAAAAAGTGAAGGCGAACTCCGCCCGATGCTTAATAGTGCGCTTATTGAATCTTGCACAAAAACGGCAGGCCGAGACGTCGTGGTCTGGGCCTAAGCAAGGTATACAGAAAGAGTGGAAATCCTTATGCGGTATTTGCTTCCCACATGAAATGCAATTATTAATTTTGTCTGACATCGGTCTGAGGCAAGAAAAGTTTCCCCAACGGGGTACTTAGCTTTCAAGAAGACTTCGGCTGAAATACTTTCGTAAATCTCAGGAGCTTGCCGACCGGCACTTGCGAACTGCTTCTGCTTCGGGCACCGCGCGGCAAGAAAGACTGAAGAAAATGGCGTTGGCTGCCTCTTTTATACCCCTGCCGCACTGACATCAGGGAAGAAGCGACGACAACCGACGCCGGACCTAGACTTTGGAATTCGGCCGACCGAGGACCTGCCTGACGGCAGGATAACCCATCTGTTATGACTGCAGCTGTATGCACGATGAACATCTGCCGGCATCAAGGTAGACAGTAACATTGACCCCGACCCCCTGACTCTGGAACCTCTCAGATCCAGGGACTTCTATACCAGAGGACGGATCGGAGAAATCGGGGCAAACAACAGTAATGAGCTTCCCCCTCCAGAGGAAGAGGGTGCCAGCAAGACCCCCATCTGAAGCTGGGTGCGAATAAATCTTTGCATTATTCTGTCCATGTTGGCTTCCGATAAACTCCTAGCCAACCTTGAAGAAGCTACCAACACCAGCTGGGAAGGACGGTAAACGGAGACTCTAGACGGAGGCTGAACCTCCTCCAGCTTCGGGGAGAACCTCAGAGAACTGAGCCGAGGGGAAGTCGGCCTGGTAAAGGCAGGTATCTTGGGAGGAGGACATGTCGGATCTGAGCGTTCCGGGGATCTCTTCCTTCCCTTTTATCTCTCTCTCTCTTTATGTCTGCCCTTCCTAGACTCCCTTGCACCAGGTCTGTAGTCAGGATGGTGAGTCCCGGCCTGAGAGGGAGGGGAGGAAAAAATAGTTGTGGTAGAAGCCGTGACCACAGACACAATCGCAACAGAAGACGAGGAGGCAGCCGCCTCCATAGAGGGGAGAAGCCCCTTCAAAATCAACTTGTCCTTGTTGTCTTTCAGGGCCTTGGGTTAAACCCTATGCATATGGAGCAGTCGGTGGATAAGTGAGCTGCCCCCAAACAAACAACACACAGTGTGTGGCCATCCACAGGTGACAAGTTATGGCCACACATTGCATTTTTTAAAGATCAACTTTTGTTGATCTGTCATAATCAAGCCAAATAGGTACAAGCTACCAAATGCTGACAACCCAACCCCAACACTCACATACTCAAACACGAGGCGGAAAAGGGGAAGAAGGCCTGCACTAACTACACTACCAAAGAACTCTACTTTTTTTAGTTTTCTCTTTTTTTTTTTTGCCTAATGGAGAACGTGAAGGGGAGATAAGGAAAAAGGGACAAAGTACACCCAAAAACTCTACTCACACACAAAAAATACCCCGAAAACTGTCCTACCAGCCTGGAGCTCATGTAGTAGGTGAAGCTGCGGCAAACGAGATCTGAGGGAACTAAGGAGATGCAGTGGTGTTATGGGTAAGGGGAGGAGCTCGGATATGATGCTGGTGAAAATGCCGTCTCGTACCCAGTCTGGATCCGAAGCACACAGGTTGATGACCAAATGAAGTTAACTACTTCAGATGTGACTTTTAATGGAGCCATTTAAATGGAGTCGGAAGATGTAGCAAATCTGGCTGACAAATTCAGCTCTGATTTTACCCCACTCCCCACCTAGCTGCCCCTGAAGCAATAACATTACATGGGTATGGGACATTTTGACCATGGACGATTTGCCCCCAGACATTTTGACCCTGGACGATTTGACCCCCCGACAAAATATTACCTTTCCAACTTTTGTTAAATCAAAACTTAAAAAAAGAAAAAAAAACATATTTAATAAAAGAAATGGAAAAAATACGAGTTCTGTAGCTATGGTTCAAAAAACAAAAGTACGGACATTATGAAAGGAAAATAAGTTCCTTATAAGTAACCAATAAAAAAAATAAATCAAAAACAATTTATATAAAATACTATACATATACACAGTGTAAATCTATATAAGTAAGTATTACAGCAACACTGAATTAAATATTAGATCGAAAAGAATAATTAAACATATGCACTGGTATCCATTAAAAGAAAAGCATGAACTACCTACAAAAGCACACATCACATTAAACTAGAAAAGGAATTTCCCTGTAATCATTTTATGAAAACACAAATGAAAAGGAGAAATAGCCAGTCAAGTAAACTACAAAAATATTCACATTAAAATATACATTAAAGGCAAAATATTAAAAAGCAGACAGGAGCCTCTACGCCAATTTACATTCTAATTAATTTTACACATAGTGACTCTGAAAACTTAAGTGAAAGTTGCGATTCCCATACAAACATTAAAAAAGAATAAAAAATATTAAAATATCAAATAAATGTACCATAACGAGATGTGACAGGAATAATTTTCAGATAAAAAAAAATAGCTAAATAATTAATTCCAAAAGAAGTATAAGGACAATAAAAAAGGAATCCCATACAATAAAGGCATACCAGCACAACAGAAAATGTATCTACTGCCACCTACTGGATAAAATAAAAAGAAGTTATGTACTTACCATAATGTTCCATGTGAGCTCTTCTTCTCGCCTTCATTATTACTGATGGGTCTGGAGCCGATCCTAAGCTCCGAGTTCACCAATTTCCAAAGCTCGAGGTCTCTAACAGCTCAAGGCTGAAGCCCTATCCCACAATGCACCTCTACCTTCCCCAGATTTTGTTTGCTGCCAACTAGCGTTAAACCTACCCCAGATTTTAAGGAAATCATAAAGACAAGTAGTGAGAGGAAACTCCTCAGGAGAACCAAAACCAATGTAGAATCTCTCAAACTTTCAGACATCGGATGGGGGGTAGGTGGAGGGGGATTGTAATAATGAAGGCGAGAACAACAACTCACATGGAACATTATGGTTAAGTACATAACTTCTTTATGTGAAGTTGTGCAATCTCGCCTTCATTCTTACTGATGGGTAGCGTCCCCAGCACCATAATCTTCGGCGGCTCACGGGAGTACCTGCCTAAGGACAGCAGACCCAAATGAAGCTCTGTCCCTAGAGGTCTTGTCTACCTTGTAGTGAGATATAAAAGTATGTGGCTTTCACCAGGTGGCAGCTGCACAAATGGAATCAATAGGTAGCCTGGTCAAAAAGCTACAGAAGTAGAAACAGCTCTGGTAGAATGAGCTTTGACTTTGTCATGTAACGCAATACCTGCTTCATGTTAAATAAAGGATATACAATCAGAAAGCCATTTGGACAAGGTAGACTTGGATACCGGTGCACCTCTTCTAGAATTTGAGAAGGAGACAAACAGCTGATCAGCCCTTCTATAATCTTTTGTCCTGTCCAAATAGAAACTAAGTTGTCTATGGATGTCAAGTTTGTGAAGCATATATTCCAAATTGATTTGAGTGATTGGGAAAGAAAACAGGTAATTCAGTTGTTGATTAAGTGTGAATTCAGAACAAATTTTTGGTAAGAACGACGGATTTGTTCTGAGGGAAACCCTATCTTTGTGAAATATCAAGTACAGCTGCTTAATAGAAAGGGCTTGTAGCTCCGAAATTCTGCGTGCTGATGTAATGGCCACCAAGAAAATGGTCTTCCAAGAAAGATATTTCAGCTCGCAAGAAGAAGCAGGTTCAAATGGTGGGAGAATAATCTTGGATAGGACTAGGTTCAAATTCCATGGAGCAGTAGGGGATCTGATAGGTGGTTTTAAGTGCATCATCTCCCTTCAAAAAGGCCTTAGCCAACTTGTTAAGACATAATACCATTTTCAGAATGACCTATATGAAAATTAGAAATAGCAGCCAGTTGTACTCGGATGGTTGCTGCTGCAGCTCCTTCATTGAACAGTTTTGTCAGACATTTCAATATATCCAAAATGGAAGCCAGAAAAGGGTCAATGTTATTTTGCTGGGCCCAGATGGAAAACCTTTTCTACTTACTGAGATAAAGTTTCCTGATTGAAGATTTATGTGAAGACAAAAGAATATGTTGAGCCTCTTCTGATAAATTTTGGAACCTGGCTATTCTAGGAATTGGAGCAGCCAAGCTGTCAGTTTGATGGACTGAAGAGAAGGGTGAAGAGCTCCTGACGAGTGGGTCAACAGATTCGGCACTGGGTCCAGGATCCAAGGCTTCTCCAGTAGATGAGGCTTCAGAAAGGGGAATCAAATTTGACGAGGCCAATATGGGACTATTAAGATAAGTGTCCTGCCCAGAAAACTGGCTTTCTGTAAATCTTTGGGAATCAGGGGAAAATGCGGGAAGGCATAAAGGAGACCCGGAGGCCAATCGTGAACGAATGCGTCCCTCGAGAGTTGCCCCTGTTGAGGTATCAGGGCAAATTAGTTGCTGCACTTGGTGTTTGTGGAGGTTGCAAAAAGGTCGCAGCAAGACTGGCCCCATCCGCGGAAAATCATTTTCGCTACTTTGTTCTTGAGAGACCACTCGTGAGTCAACAAAATTGCTCTGCTGAGTTTGTCCGCTATCACGTTGGATTTCCTCGGGATGTGCATTGCTATCAGAAAGCACTGGGTGGACTCTGCCCATTTCCATAATCTTAGAGCCTTCTTGACATAGGGGGTAAGATTTGATTCTGCCTTGTCTGTTTATACCAAACTACGGACTTGTTGTCTGACCGGATCGCAATCGTGCCTAGAGGAAGAGAGTCTTGAAAGGACTGCAACGCTAAGAGAACCGCTCTCATCTCTAGGACGTTTATGTGCAAATGAACCTCATGAACCTACCATGTACCTTGGGCTGTCCATCCCTGATAATGCCCCCCCCACCCGATCAGGGTGGCGTCCGTGGTTACCGTTGCAACTGGAGCTGGACGGACAAAGGGACATCCCATAGTCACCATCTCGGACATTAGCCACCACCGAAAATGATCCTTGCAAAAGTTGGTTACCAGAACTGGGTGATTCTTCGGTAAGTCCTGAAACGTCCACTGTGTGAAAAGCAGCCACTGAAGAATGCGCATGTGAGATCTCGCCAGGGGAATTGCAATAATCACTGCTGCCATACTGCCGAGCAACTTGAGAATCTGTGATGCTGGTGCTTTGTGTTTTAACAGGAGATCCACAATTTGTTGCCGTAGGGTAAGCACTCTTTCTGAAGGAAGGTTTAGGGACAAGCTGACCGTGTCCAAGTCTGCTCCTATAAACACTGTATGCTGCGATGGCAATAAAGTAGACTTTTCTGAATTTATCGTATTGCCAAGTTGGAAACATAAATCTAAGGCAGTGTCCCTTGCCCAAATATGTTGATGCCTTGTGGGAACGGTGAGGAGCCAGTCATCCAAATATGGAAACACCCGGATTCCTAAATGTCTCAAGTGAGCCATGACCACTGCCATACATTTGGTGAACACTCTGGGGGCTGTCGTGAGACCAAAGGGCAGGGCCTGAAACTGGAAGTGACTGGCTCCCAGCCTGAAGCGCAGATGATCCCTGGATGGCCTGGCCATTTTGATATGGTAGTACGCATCCCGGAGATCTATAGAGCACATCCAATTGTCCTTCCCTAAGAACGTGTATGGACTGAAGCGCGACCATCCGGAAATTTGTTTTTACCACATATTTGTTGAGTGTGCTTAGGTCCAAAATAGGTCTCCAGTCTCCTGTCTTCTTTGGCACCAAAAAGAACCTTGAGCAAGTTCTGGATCCTTGCTGGTCTGCTGGGACTGGTTGGAGGACTCTTTTTTGTAATAGTTTTTGGATCTCTATTGATGCCACATCCCATCAACTGGGTGGAACGTCTGGGATTCCATTTGTTGGTCTGGGTTGTGAATGAAAGGGGATGAAATATCCTCTGGATATAACATTTTGTACCCACTGGTCTTCTGAAATTTTTAGCTATGTGCCTAGGTACAAAGACAAACGTCCCCCGACTGCCTCCAGAGCAGGATAGTCGGGCCTCTTTTCAGGAGCGCTGATAGAGCTTGCCAAGGAACTGATCACTGTCACCCTGGTTCTGCAGACTCCCCTCTGCCACATGGGCATCGTCTTCCACCATTGCCCTCTCCTCTGCCCCTGGAGGAGGCTTCACCTTGGGAGTTCGGAAAAGCTCCTTTGGTCTTACGGAACCACATTTTCCCTCCCCGTTGACCTTTAGGATAAGGTCTAGTAGGGGTAGAAAAATGGACTCCTACGGCAGGTAGAGTCTTTCCATCTTGCTCACATCTGGTGAGGGTCTCTAACTTTTGGTCCAAATAAAGAACCACCATTGAAATGGGCATTCACAAATGACAACTTAAAAGGTTCTGCAAAAGAGCATAAGCACATCCGGGAATGTCTCCGCAGAGCAATGCCTGTACCCACTGCCCTACTCGTCCCATCAGCTGCGTAAGATACGAGGCGCATGGAAGAGTTTACGATAGAGTTGAGGGTAGCAAGCTGAGACGTCACTTTGTCCGCCACTGAATCGGCTACTGCACCCTGGAGAGCATCTCCAAGCTCTTTCAGGAGATCTCTCTGAAGCCTTGTGAAGTGGGTAAGGTAGTTTAATGACCAAAGGGCAAAGGTCGTAGAACTGAACATGTGCTTACCATATCTGTCCATGATCCTAGATTCTCTATTAGGAGGATGGACAGACGTAAAGGTCTCCGACATCTCTTTCTTCATGGCTGCTGCCACCATGGCATCAACAGGTATCGGTTTGGATAAGAAGGACTTATCGTAAGGAGCTGAAATGTATTTGTTGGGCCTCCTCGGGACACGCTCCATAGAATCCGGTGACTCCCACGCCCTTCAAGAGAAAAGATCCATCAACTCATCGAAGGGCGGAGACACCCAAGAGGTGGAGGGTCGAGACCCGAAAGCCTTCAGGAGCACCGATTTGTCCTCGGTAGGGTTCAGGGGCTGCCAGTCACCCCTCTGCTTAAGGATCACAAGAATATCCCCAAAGAGATATCCTTAGAGGGGGACTTTGGGGACCCTTCCGATTCCTCCAAATCAGTGTCAGACGTGATGGATTCCTGAGGGGAATCTAAATGCCTCCTCTTACATAACCTCTTTCAAGGGACCTCCCTCAGTGGGAACTTCTGGGGAGGTCTTGGAAGAGCAGGGTTCCCTAAAAAGGGGCATCCTGTGGCTCCAGGTTCCTATGCTTATGGTGGGTCTGTAGTAACGGAGAAGATTCTGGCACTCTCCGGGAGCAGGTGGCCATATCAGAGGTTGTAGCTGTCCGGGGGGACAAAATCCTCCTCATGGCATGAAGGCACCATGGCTCCGATGCAAGGAAGCACCCGGGTCCAAAGACACCGAAGACACCTCCCACACCAGAACTGCCAGCTCCGAGCCAGAAGTAGGAGCTGAACACATCAGAGCTGAAGCCCGAGAAATCCGAAGTGAGTGTCGGCACCAACGGTTCCACAAACGATTGAATAGCCTCCTCCAGCTCAGATGTCTCGATTTGAATCGGGGGAGGAGCAGAAACTACAGGAGTGGACTTTGTCAGTTCCGAAGCTGCTTGGAGTAGAAGCCAACAGAATTTTAGCTAGCGCTGGATCCTGTAAAAGTCTTCATACCACACGATCCACATCAGAATCAGACAGTCTGGAAGCCCGAGAGGAATCTACCAACGGAGCCGGTGAACTCAGAATCAGGGATCTCAAGACTGGGGACCAGCTCCTTCCAACAGCCTGTATGGTCAGTTCCAATGTCAATGGAGCCGAGACAGGAGCTTTCTTAGATACTTTCGGAACCAAAGAGGCCTTCGGACCCGAACTTGTTGAAGAAGCAGGAGAAGAGGGTTTTCTTTTTCCTGGAGCAGAATCCAAGTCTGTTTAAAATGCAGACAATCAAGCCACGCTCCACCAACTTCTGTTTTCTTTCCGCCAAACCCTAGCGCTGAACCCATGGCAAATGGAGCAAACTTCTTGGAGATGGACCTCTCCCAAACAATATACACAGGGGGAATGTTTATCAGTAATAGACATCTTTTGGTTGCATTTAGGGCATCTCTTAAACCCTGACTTGGCCTTCTCAGACATAATAATAATAAAACAGTACAACCTCAGTAATGAAAAACAACAATCTAACAGTTAGCAAAAGAAACTAAGCCTAACTGGCTAAGAGTACAACAATGCAGCTTAACGGTAGCAGCAATAACAGAATAAGCCTAACAGGCTAAAGATAAATAACTGAAAACAGCCTAAAACGGCTAAGAGACTAACCGGCTAACAAAAAAGTGCAGAAACTGCAAAAAGCCTAACTCGGCATGAAGGATAGGGCAAATAAGCCAAACGACTGAAACACAGAAACCAAGAAGGGCCAACGCCCAACAAACAAGAACAGATGGTTATATGACAAAAAACAAAGAGAAATCCTAAAACGGATAATCTATCGTAAACACAAGCTTATATAAACTCTAAACAATTAGTAAATATTGAATCTTTTTGGATAATTTTTCACAAAAAGAACTTATCTCTCAAGCGGCCTGAGCTGTAGAGAAATGCACAATCAGTTGCAGCGGCAAACTAGATCTGGGAAAGGTAAAGGTGCATTGTGGGATAGGGCTTTGGCCTCGAGCTGTTAAGAGACCTCGAGTTTTGCAAATTGGCCGACTCATCCTTGGCTCCGGACCCATTAGTAAGAATGAAGGAGAGAATGAAAAATTTCACCTCTAACATTATATAAAAAAAAAAAAAAATATATATATATATATATATATATATATATATATATATATATATATATATATTTTTTTTTTAAATCACAGACTATCAGTTTAATTATTGTGTACTTCATTAATTAATTAATTACTACAGAAAAAGTAATTATTAAAATTTATTTGGGGTCAAATAGTCCAGGGTCGAATCGTCTGGGGTCAAACTGCCCACTAGGTATTTTCATAGACAATAAATGTACATTTAAACATGAAAGTGTACACAAATGCAATGGGGGTGAATCGTCCGGGGTCAAATTGTCCTGCTTCCCATCAAACATACCCTCACCATCCAAATATCATTAAGGAGCAGATCCTAAATTCACTCTCTAAAGCTAAGAACACTGTATTGATGGGCCCAGATAATATCCCAGTATGTTTACTAAGTAGCCTGAAATACCACTTATCTGAAACTCTGGCGTAACTATTTAACCAGCAGACTGACTATTTGTTCCATGTGAATGTAGGACTGTATCAGTCATCCCTCTGCACAACTTAGGTCCATTAATGGACCCTGCAAACTAAAGACCTATAAGTCTGACTAGTCTAATATGTAAAGCCACGGAAAGAATTATCATGGCTATGATTACTAATGACATAGGAAACGCTCTGAAACTGGATCCAACACAGTCTGGCTAAGTCAAAGTTAAATCATCCCTACTCAGCCTGGTGGACTTCAATGAAAAGATCACCAATGCAATGAATGAGGGCAAAATGCTGCATACTGCCTGCCTTGACTTGGCCAAGGCATTTGATACGATACCTCACTTGAGTACTGTAAACAAAGTCATAGAAGTAGGTATAAACCTTGATGTTACTCACTGGATAGCCAGCTGGCTCTCAGACAATACCCAGAATGTTGGGAAAGGGGAGACTATATACAAAAAAAGACCGATCACTAGTGGAATCCCTCAGGGCTCTGTGCTCTGCCAGCTGCTTTTTGGAATTTACTTCTCAGAAGTCAGAGCCAGTGTCAAAGGCCTTTGGCTGGCCAAGTCAGAAGCTGACTGCAAACTAGGAGAAGTTACAGAACCCCCCCAAAACACTAACGTCCTACAGGAAGGGCTAACACAAATAAATGACAAAGCCATGACTTAAAACTCAATACCAAGAAATGCATAAAAGAGCCCTCTGGGAAGCTGGCCATCCTAGGAAACTACCTCATTGATAACACACCCCTAAGAGTGGAGACAGTAGTCAGGGATTTGGGGACATATATGGATAGTAATCTGGCTTTCAACCAACATATGTCTAATGCAGTAAGGAAATCATTCTACATTGCTCAACTTATAAGCAAGTGCATGACATTTAGGCCCAAGGAGTTAATCATTCCTCTGTATTCAGCCCTCATCAGACTGATCATTGAATACAACACCCCCTTTGGTATGTGAAGAAGCACATGCAGCAACTGGAACATCTACTGAAATTCCACAAAAAATAATACAGGGTATAAACAAGTCTTATGCAGATCACCGCAAAGCCCTATTTCTATACTCTGCTTCTTATAGACGGTTGAGAGGATCTGTGCCTAGCCTACCACAGAAGGCATCCTTGAATCCTACTCTGACCGACTTTTTGCAACTCTGCAAAAACAGTAGAATCAGAACTACCTGATCTAGGGATCTGAACCTTGCTTGTGATAGAAATAGGACATGTTGGAGGCAGAGGTATGTGTATCAGAGAACTCCCCTCCTCTGAAGCAAGCTTCCTGTCCACGTGAAGCAGAGTTCCTCTCTAACACTCTTCAAGTGTAACCTGGGCCACTGGATGGGAATCAGAGATTTACCCCAGGTCTAGCACCTATGACTAATGGACAGAGGCAGCCTGTAAATAATACCTTAGATTATCTACACCCCTTAAAATAACCTCTAAGGCTCAAAAAACTTGCAGGATACATTGGAATGCATGGCTAGGCTTATAAAGGCCCCAACTGTTTGCAAGTCTACTATACACTTATGAACCTTGGAACCTAAGTAGTAGGAGGACAGCTGTGGTAGCACTTAAAAGGAAAGTAACTATAACTAGAACTTGAGCTGGGATAATCACAAGTAATTACAAATCTAAAATGTCTCAAAAAGGAGAACACAGTGGTATAAACAATCTAGTTTTAATAACACCAAGTAAAAATTTGAAATGTTTACAAGCTTTTGCATAAAAAGCTTTTTAAAGTCAGATAAAACCAGAGAATGTTGTAGCAAACATTTAACCTCTATGTCACATGATCAAATCACATCATTCAAAAATTTAAAGGATCAGTCACCATCTTTAGTAAAGGACTTTATACCACAGCCACCATTTAAGTTTGGAGGTTGATCAGTTCTAAATACTGAAATCCATTTATATTCAGCATTTTCCGTCTTTGGGGATACATCATCACCTCTTATACTATTACCTCAAGCACTGAAAATCTAAAGAAATTACTTTCTGCTTTATCAAGGACATGTTTATGTAGTGCATTAGTGGGTATTTTATGTCAGAAAAATGTTCACCAGTAAGTTCTTTTAATTTCCTGTTACAATCACCAATACAAGAAGCATTACGAGTTTGATATATAGCAGTACACACTATATTTTTTCCTGTCACAATTAGCAGGGGTTAGTAAAAAAAACAGACATTTAATATATTTGGCTGCATATAGGCATCATTTCTATAAATACAGTGACAGAAGTGACAATTACAGCATGGAATAGTGCCATTCCTTTTAATATTTTTAACATGTGGTTTAAAATTATTCTCTTTATAGCACAGTGTCAGTTTTAAATTCTTACCCCACCTATATGTAACTTTAGGATTGTTAGCTAATTTCTCCGTAAGACTATCTATATTTTTTAAAATATACCAATTCTTTTAAATTCTATTCTCAAAAGCATATATCTGTCTATTATACCCTATTGCTATCCACATGTGACTCACAGAATTATGCTCATTTTGATTCTTCTGAAACATATTATTTGTGTCATGATAAATATTAAAAATTGGTTTAGCAGCACTAACATGTTGTGTGACAAATGCTTTCATGCTGTTTATATTATGAATATTATAATACCTTGCTTCAAAATCTACACCCATTTTATCAAGTTCCTTCGTGAAGGATTTAGTCTTGGTGTTTAATCTATAACATCCAACCATCTGATTTTTCATTACATTCTGAAATAAAAAATGTGGATACATAACTGATTTGTGTACATATGTATTCTTTTTGATAGAGTTCTTATATGCTGCACTTAAGTTATTTTCCTCCCTAATAATTTCTGTATCCAAAAAGGTATTCTTCATGGACATGTTTTTCTTAAAATTAAAAAAAAAATAGTTGTAGAGGTTAAATATCTCAAAACTTCATCCAAGGCTTGATTTGTTCCACTCCATAGCATAAAATTATCGTCCACAAACCTCTTATAAAACAACAAAGCATTCCTATATGGATTTTCCACATTAAACCCAAATTCATCTTCCCACATGGATAACATTAAATTTGCAAAGGTATCAGCAATGAGCAAACCTATTGATACACCTTTAAGTTGCAATTAGTTTAAATCAAGTTGCAGTTTAAATCCTGAAAAAGAAAGATATTATCCTCCATTATTATCATAAGCAGTTGACAAATACTTGAATTCTCCATAATCTTAAGTACGGATAATATTAACAAAGGATTCATTACTGTTCTGGCCTGGAATATTAAACTACTAAGAGGTGTAAGGAAAGAAAAACATAACTACAATTAAGAGAGGGGAGTAGGGAGCAGGGTTGTCCTTTGGTCAGTTTGTGCCATAAGCAAAAGGACTCCACCCGGTGCTCTAATCCTGGTCCACCTACACCATCCAGATCACTTTTTTTCTTAATTTTTCTCACATTTTGTCTTATTCTTCAGTTTTTCCTGCACCCATTCAACAAATTAAAAAAGAACATTTCTTTACTCCAAAAAAATAAACAATTAGATACTGGATCAACATCCCTGCTAGAGTGGTGCCCTAGGTGGCCACCTAGTTGGCCTACACCGAAGGCCAGCTATGGTAGGGAGAAAGTTTATCCACAGTATAAGGAAAGCAAAGACTGAGCTAAGGGATATGAGGTTTGATGACTGGATGATGTGTAAACAACAGAATAAGGTAAACTATGAAAGTAAAGGGAGACAAAGAGAGACCCTATCTGGTTGACATACACTGAATCCAAATCCATAAGATCTGCGACAGAAGGTTAACTATGCAAAATGTCACATGCTGCAAAAGTTAAATCAAACAAACCTACATAAGCATTGCTATAACTTTGTATAAAGAGTCCTTAAAGAAAGTGACAGACTTATAGGTCAAGCAAAAGTTAAGTGATGAGACTAAAAGTTGAACCACATGATAATTCTCCACATTTGCTGAACAGAAAGCTCCCCCCTACACACTGCATATACTCCCAGCAATTACACTAATCCCAAAGTCACGTCACGTCACCTTAAAGAAATGGTGAACAGGTGATTTTTTTTTTAACTTAAAATTAAAAAAGTTACTTTTAGAAAGCACACTGAGTGGTTTCTTGCTTGCAGTCACAGTGACTATAACTGAACTATACTGTTCACAGCCTTTAGATATGATCACTTCAGCCTCCTCTTTCTTTATTTTTGACCCAACATTAACACTTTGCATTTCAACAAAAGGTGTTCTAATATACAGATGAAATCAGGTGCAGTCAAAGGTTAGTATCCGAGGAAGACAAAGGTACAGAACACAGCAAAATACACAAATGAAAGGAATAAGAAAAAGAGACAAAGGCATGGCAAAGAAAGACATAAGAAGGGACTATACGGTATCATGCCAATTCTGAACCATGTTAGGAGAGAAGAAGAGTGAGAATGGTCTGAAGAACTTCAATGTGAGTGAGTGCATGTACACTGCATGGTACCATGTACTACATACTCATATTTCTACCTGTTCTAAAAGGGTTAGGAATAAATAAGAAGTACCTACCATAACGTTCCATGTTAGTTGTCTTCTTCTCACCTTCTTTCTTACTGGTTGGGTTCGGAGCCGATCTTCGGCTCCGACTCGGCCATCTTCTAAAGCTCGAGAGCTATTTACTGGCTCGAGGCCTCCCCATATCCCACAATGCCTGGCGCTAGATCCCCAGATCGCTTGGTAGACCTAACTACAGACAAATATAAGGACTCCTGTCCTAACAGCATATGTTTAGCTACAGAGCTAAAAGGTTGAGGAAACAAACCAGATAAGACCCAGCCAGCTAAAAGGAGCTCAGAGGGCAACTCATCTCGGTCTATTAGGATAGGGGGACGGAGGGTGGGACGTAAGAAAGAAGGCGAGAAGAAGACAACTAACATGGAACGTTATGGTAGGTACATAACTTCTTAATGTTAAATTGTCTATCTCGCCTTCATTCTTGCTGGTTGGGACAGCGTCCCTAGCACCTCAGTCCTGGGTGACTCATTGGAACCGACTCTTCAGCACAGTGGAACCAAAATCAGCTCTGCTCCTAGAGGCCACATCCAACTTATAATGAGAAATAAATGTATGGGGAGTGGCCCATGTAGCTGCTGCACAAATGGCTTCCATTGGTAATCTTGCCTGAAAAGCTACAGAAGTAGCTAAAGCCCTAGTAGAGTGGCCTTTTGGTTTAGCAGGGAGCTGTTTGTTCCTCAATTGATAAATCAAAGTAATAATAGAAGTCAACCACCTAGATAGAGTTACTTTAGACACTGGTAGACCTTGTTTACCTTCAGCATAGGACAGAAAGAGCTGATCTGATTTTCTAATTTGTTTAGTCCTATGCAAGTAGAAACGTAATTGTCTATGAACATCCAACCAATGTAATTTTTGTTCAGCTTTGTTGGAATAATTTGGGAAGAAGACCAATGGACTGATTCAGATTACTCTCAGAAGGTACCTTAGGAAGGAAGAGGGATTAGTCCTGAACAAAACTCTGTCATTATGGAAAACTAAATAAGGAGGGCCAACACAAAGGGCCTGGAGTTTGGAAACTCTTCTGGCTGAGGTAATTGCCACAAGAAAGAGGGTTTTCCAAGAAAGAAACTTTAAGGAACATGAAGCTGCGGGTTCAAAGGGGGGCAATATTAGGGAAGCTAAGACCAAATTAAGATCCCACGGAGGCGGGGGATCTCTTACTGGGGGCCTGAGCAAAGTAGTGCCTTTGAGAAAAGCTTTACAAAGCTTATGGGACATAATACTAGTATCCGATAGACCTGTATGAAAATTTGAAATTGCGGCTAACTGAACTCTAATGGTGGCAGAAGAGGACCCAGCCTGAAAAAGTTCCGCTAAGAAATCTAAAACATGGTAGACCAGGGCTGAAAAGGGATCTATGTTTTTAGACTATGCCCAGCAAGAAAAACGTTTCCACTTACTAGCATAAGTTTTTCTGGTGGTAGATTTGTGCGAAGATAAGATGATTTCACACACCAATTGGGAAATCTCTGGAAGCCTGGCTAAGGTTGGAAGTGGAGCAACCACGCAGTGAGGTTGAGAGACTGTAGGGATTGGTGCAGCCCACCCGACTGATGGACCACGAGGTCTGGTACTGGGTCCAGGGTCCAGGGCTGCTCCAGGAGGTGATGATGCAGGAAAGGAAACCAAATTTGTCGTGGCCAGTAGGGGGCAATGAGGATCATCTTGTATCCCAGCGAGGTAGCTTTCTGTATTAGTTTGGGAATCAGGGGAAATGGAGGGAATGTCCCTGAGACCAACTGTGGATTAGAGCGTCTCTTGGAGGGTATCCGGGAAGAGGGAGGAGAGAAAAGAAACTGTCGCACTTGCTGTTGAAGGGGGTGGCGAAAAGGTCGCAGCATGGCTGACCCTATTTGCGGAAGATTTGGTCCGTCACTGTCTGATTGAGAGACCACTCGTGAGGCATGAGAATTGCTCTGCTCAGCCTGTCCGCTATAACGTTGGACTTCCCAGGGATGTGCTTTGCTATCAGAAACCGCTGGGAAGAGATCGCCCATTGCCAGAGTCTGAGTGCTTCTCGACATAGGGGGTAGGACTTGGTTCCGCCCTGCTTGTTGATGTACCACACTACTGACATATTGTCTGTCTGAATTGCAATGGTCCCGGTGGGAAGAGAGTTCTGAAGAGTTTGTAACGCTAAAAGCACAGCTCTCATCTCCAAGACATTGATATGCAGATGGTACTCGTGGGGTTGCCATGTGCCTTGGACTGTTCTGCCCTGAAAGTGCTCCCCCCACCCAATCAGGGAGGCATCTGTGGTCACCGTGGCTACTGGAGGAGGAAGAACAAATGGTCTGCCCTGGGGTACTGACGGGGAAACCATCCACCAAGCAAGCTGGTCTTTGCATGTCTGTGTAATCATAATCATGTGAGACATTGGAAGTTGTAGAAATGACCATTGGGTGAAAAGCAACCACTGAAGAATCCTCATATGAAAATGAGCCAGGGGGACTAGTATGATCGCTGCTGCCATGAGGCCCAATGTCTTTCGGACGAATCTGGCCTGAATTTTCTTGCATCCTAATAACACCTGTACATGTTGGCGAATATCTAGTACTCTGTGTAACGGAAGTCTCGCTGACATGTCTTTTGTACTTAAACTTGCGCCTATAAAGGTTATAGACTAACAAGGCGACAATGCAGATTTTTTGAAATTTATTGTGATACCTAGTTTGGAGCAAGTTTGGATGGTGTAGTTCCTGGTACGTAACAGCTGATGTCTGGTGGTAGCAGTAAGGAGCCAGTCGTCTAGATAGGGAAAGACCTGGAATCCTTGCCGTCTCAGGTGAGAGGTAACTATTGCCATACATTTGGTGAACACTCTGGGGGCTGTGGTGAGACCAAAGGGCAGAGCTTGGAACTGATAATGACTGGCTCCAAGCCGGAAGTGGAGGAATCTTCTGGAGCGCCTGTCCATTTTGATATGGTAGTACGCGCATCTTGAAGATCTATGGAGCACATCCAATTGTCCTGACCCAAAAAGGGTAGAATGGACTGAAGCGTGACCATCCGGAACTTCGTTCTTTGTACAGACCTGTTTAGTCTGCTGAGATCCAAAATGGGTCTCCAGTCCCCTGTCTTTTTTTGGTACCAAAAAGAACCTTGAGTAAATTCCGGATCCTTGCTGGTCTGCTGGGACTCATTGGATGGCTCTTTTTTGTAGCAGTTTTGAGATCTCTTGGACTGCTTGTTCCCTTAGACTGGGTGGAACATCTGGAAGGGATTTGTTTGACCTTAAGGGGGTATGAACGAAGGGAATTCTGTAACCTCTGGATATGACAGACTGTACCCATCTGTCTTGAGTTATGTCTTGCCAGGCTTTTGGGTACAGCGATAATCTTCCCCCAAATGCCTCCGAAGGCGGGCAGCTGGGCAGCCTCTCAGGGATGCTGGAAGGGCTTGTCAGAGAAGGAATCTCTGCTGCCCTGATTTTGCGGGCCCCCTCTGCCTTGAGGGTGGCATCTAATGTTGTTCCATCCTCTGCCCCTGGAGGGAAACTCACCACGTGTGTCAGGCATGGCTCCATGGGGTTTCCGGAACCACATTTTACCACTTTTCTGACCTTTGGGGTATGGTTTAGAAGGAGTGGAAAAACGGACTCCCACAGCAGCTAAGGGTATCCTTCACCTGTGGTCCAACAAGAGCAGAACCATCAAAAGGGGTATTGGTGAAAAATGCCTTAAAGGGGTCCGCAAAGTTACATAACCGCATCCAAGCGTGCCTTCTCAAGGCAAAACCTGAGCCTGCGGCTCTACTCGCACCATCGGCCGCATAAGAAATGAGCCGCATGGAGGAGTTCACTATCGAATTAAGAGTCGCCAGCTGGGAGGTAATCTTATCCTGGGCCACTGCAGCTGATGGATCTTGAAGGGTATCTCCTAGCTCCTTAAGGAGATCCCTTTGAAGGCATGTAAAATGGCACAAATAGTTCAGCGACCGCATGGAAAAGGTCGCTGAGGAAAACATCTGCTTCCCGTATCTGTCCATTGTCCTAGACTCCTTATTAGGGGGATGGACAGACGAAGAAGTCTCAACCAACTCCTTTTTCATGGCCGCTGCTACCACCATAGCATCAACAGGGACACCCTTTGTCAAAAATTGTCTTGTGGTGCTGTGATGAATTTTGTGGGCCTTCAGGGAGTTGGTTCCACTGTGTCTGGGGCTGACCACGCCTTTCGAGCCACCACTGCCATCAGTGGATCGAAAGGTGGAGACACCCAGGAGGTGGAGGGGCGAGAACCAAACGCGTCCAGATATACCGACTCATCCTCAGAAGGGTTAAGGGTAGTCCAGTTTCCCCTCTGCCTAAGCATCTCAAGGATGTCTGAGAAGAAGACCTCTTCAGAGGGGGGACCTCGGGGATCCTTCCGAATCCTCTAAGTCGGTATCCGAATTGACAGACTCAGGGGAGTCAACATGCTTCCTCTTACATTTCCTCTTTCAAGGGGGCTCCTCTGAATGATTAGGGGAGGCCTCAGAAGAGGAGGACGCGCCCACTGGGGCGACCTGGAGTGTTTGTTCTCCTCGCTTGGGGGGTCTGGAGGAGGGGCAGAGGCAGACTCAGGCACCATGGGGGAGGAGCCGACGAGGCTGATCGTGAAGCTGACTGAGGGGCCAGCACACTCCTCATGACCTCGAAGGCACCCCTTCCTGGCAGAGAAGGCGGCTCAGGCTCCGAAGAGACCGGAACCCTCCCTGGCACTGAGAGGGATGGCTCCGAGGTCGATGTAGGAGCCGAGCTCACCTGCACCGAAGCACCGAGAGGGAGAACGGGGTCGGACAAGGGTCTGATGCCACTTGTCCACTCGGAACCGATGAGGGAGTCTCGGCACCCAGATCCAAGGACGGTGCCATGGAAGTGATCGGAGCCGAAGGAACTGAAAGGGTAGGTATCGGCGCTGATGGTTCCACGATCCGAACCCCAACCAGCTCCAGCTCCGAACTCAAGGGGTGAGTCGAAGGAGGAACTACTGTAGAGACGGGCAGAGCCGAACCATGATGACGGGGGCTGGATAGCATTTTAGCCAGGGCCTGTGATTTCAGAAGTCTGCTCACCACTCTCTCCAAGTCATGGTCAGACAGTCTTGAAGACCGAGAAGAGTGAGATCGGTGACTTCGCTCCGACTGTAACAGTGGTGACCCCGGAGCCAAGTGAATCGACTCTAGGGATGGGGACCTAAAACGCTTTTGGCTCCCTGAAGGTTCCGACACCAGGGTCGGCTGACAGAGGTAGGTACTTCAGTTCCGGCCGGAACCGAAGTCGAAGCAGACGCCACACCCGACGACGGCTCTGAGTTGGGAGCCAACGGCCTTGATGGCTTGGAGGGTTTCCCTGGCTGAGTCTTAGCAGGTGACCCTTCAGGTTTTAGTAATCCTCTAAGGATTAACTTATTCCTACGCTCCTGCAGGACTCTTGGACTAAAGGCCTGACGCACCAAACAAGAGTCCTGCAGGTGTAGGGCGCCCAAGCAGTAGACACAAGAAGTGTGACTATCTGTCAGACATTTTCTGACAGCATGAGCCACACTTCTTGAATCCCGATACCTTAGTATCTTTGGACATCCTGTAACAAGAAAAATCATAGAAAAAAAAGGCCAACAGTACAACAGTTGGTAACACGTATAAAGAACCGTACACACACAAAAAAAAAAGTTACCACACCTTAACAACACACACACTATAACTATAATATATATATATATATATATATATATATATATATATATATGTGTGTGTGTGTGTGTGTGTGTGTATATATATATATATATACATATATATAGTGTGTGTGTGTGTGTGTGTGTATATATATATATACATATATATATGTATACTAGAAAAAGTAAAGTACTACAACTATTTCTACCTGAAAACACTACAAAGGTATTTTAGAGAACAAGGGTTAGCCTCTAACTAAAACGGCTACCTTGAAGAGAGAAAAGAGAGGGGGGGCAGGGGAAAACTCTCTAACAGTAAAAACGAGTTTTCTAAGGGGATGGGATAGATCTAAAACTACACAGGGACAGAAAGTACTAAACTACTATAATAAGAACTAAACGCTAACTATTTATATGAAAACATTTTTATATAAAACCTATCAAAAGACAAAAATACAACCTGAGCCAGCAAAAGCAACCTCGTAGCAGAAGCGGCAAACGAGATCTGGGGATCTAGCGCCAGGCATTGTGGGATACGGGGAGGCCTCGAGCCAGTAAATAGCTCTCGAGCTTTAGAAGATGGCCGAGTCGGAGCCGAGGATCAGCTCCGAACTCAACCAGCAAGAATGAAGGTGAGATAGACAACTTAACATCCAGTATTCATAAACCTGGTGCTAATAACTATGTTGTGTACACAGGGTGCAGTCTTCCATTCCATTCCTTAAAATGATTCATGAAGGCACATAGCTCTGATCCACCAACTACAGTGTACTCCCAAATAACCATGAAATGTGCTCCTGGATGCACAGCACACCAATAGAAGATTATGACTGAGATAAGGGGAGGAAGTAAACAATGGAAATGGAACAGAGATTACAGTGGATCCAAACAGCTGTGGACAGGCGTGAGTCTGTATAGGACAAATTATGACAGGAAGGAATTCTTTGAACTTTTTTTTTTAATACCAGATCAGTGGAAAGAAGAGGGAAACTTCTAAGTGAGGAACAGTGATTTTAATGTCACCCATTAACAGGGAACACGATGCAAAAAGCAAGAGGCTCATTTGAGGAGCATGAAACAGTTAAGAAACTGCTGGAGGAATGTATAGAGGGAAAGCACTTTGTAAATATGAGCTGTCTTCTTTCCAAAGTATGGGAGATATGAAAGCAAGTAGGCTGGGAATGTTTTTAATAAGCTAACAGGTGGGGTTGGTAATGCTGAAACAGGGAAAGAAGGTTGGTGAAATCACACACATACAATTTTTGTGAAGTAGTATCCCAACAAAGAAACAAAGGAGAAGAAAGAATACATAAGAAATAAGGCATCGTTGGAAAGGTGACAAAACAGGCAGTAATTAAAGTGAACTGAGAGGTAGTCTATAAGGAAAACAGACAGAGGAAAAGATGAAGGATGATGAGATGGAATTCAGGTAATTTGGAAGGGGAGGCCTAAAGGGGATGGGACCCGCACGCAGGAGACATGATACTATAAATATAACCAGAAAGGAAAGAAACAACAGTTAATGAATCAAGAAGAAAATCTGGAGGAGAGAACATAAAGATGGGAAAACTACTGAGGAGTAAACTGAAAAAAAAAAACCTGTTGGTAAATTGAAATAGTTAAGCTGCAAAAAAGAATGTGAACTAGCACTGGGAAACTATGAGCCTGAGGAAGTGATGGCAGGGATTCAAGAGAAACTACACACAAGCAACAGAAAATAAGGAAGAACTTAGTCTGGAAAGGTTCAGTTTGAGGCAAGGTAAGGAGTGCATATTCTCAGGATGGAATGTGGAAGAAGGTAATGATTTTTCTGTACATGAATATTACTGAGCAATTGTTCCAGCAGCAATAAGAGTTAAGAGAAGGCTGCCAGAAAGGACACACACAGCACATATTTAGATGACATTTCAGGAGAAGGTGGCAGTAGAACTGTTTAATTAGGTTTGAGAGGAGGATGACCCAATTTGATGGCAAAAGCAAAGGTGATGGTGTGACTGTAATGAAATATAAGCAAGTGACTCCATGCAATTACAGGTGAGTTTTGTTAATTAATGCGGATGCAAACAGTGACTAAAAAATTGTCAGCAAGGTTAGAAAGGGTCATTTTGTAACTGCTGGAGGAATAAGTGAGCTTTACTAAAATATGGGTGTTCAGTGGAGTGCTAGTGGCTACTACCCTGTAATAATTTTATTGGAATGTTCAAAGGTAATAATGGAGTATATGGCTAGCATGGTTTTGTTTGATGTTAAAAAGGCCTCTAATTTAGCAAAAAAAGTTTTTTGAAAAGGAAAGGCTAGGAAAGTTGATGGGAGAAGAAATCATGCAATCAGGGGACTGAAATGCTTGTAAGATGGGGTGGTAACTCCAATAATCATGGCGGAAGGTCGAACAAGTTAGGGGCAGTTGCCATCACTGTATTTTTGAATGTTAATGAAGATGCTGGCAAACACAGAGAGAAGGTTCAGAAGCTGTTGCTCTGTAAAACTGTTTTAAAATGCTTTTTGCAAAAGATGTGGCAGGGATGTTAAAAGAGGTGATAAAAATATCTGATGCTCTCTGATTTATCACAAGAGATGGAATAAAAATGCACAGAACAGTATACCAGTGAGGATATGAGAAAGGATGATCAAAACAGAAGATTTAGGTTTAAAAGTGCGCAGAGCTTCAAAGGAAACAATAGACAGGAACTATGAAGAAATGCTGAAGGACTTAAAAGGTGTTTTTTTAAAAGTAGTGAAAGTTAGCAAGCTTGACATATGAAAGAATTAAGATGATAGGATTGTCCAAGATATACTACATAGTGAGCTACTGCACAGGTACGTCCTAATGATAGAGAATTATGGCCATGCATGCTATGACCTGGTGATTCAGAGAGGGGGACACATAGAATATGCAAGTAGTTTATGATGAGGTGCTAAGGGAAAGGGGGTGGGCATTAGAGGCATTTAGAGTTTGTATGCAGCAGTTACTAGTTTTTAAGGGATGAAATGGAGGAGGTTGACTAAAAGGAAAACAAGAGGAAGGAATCAGAAAGGAGAAGAGCTTGACATTTGGGAGCTATATAGAAGAGATAAAGAGCAGCAAGGCTAAAACAGGAACAACAGATATGGAGGAATGGGAGGATGTTGACATGAGGAAGAAGATTATGAAAAGAGAAGAGTATAAAGAAGAACGTGAAGCTTAGCATATACAGAGGTGAAAGAGCCAAAGCAAAACTTTATGTTTAAAATTTTGAATTTCATTTATTTATTTAATTTTTATTTGTTAATTTGCTATTTGTTAAATAGGTAGGTGGCTTGGTCAAAAACGTCCATTAACAGGCAAGAACACAGCTTAAATAAACAAAAAGGCAACAATATAACCCAAAACATATACTAGGGAAAATGACTTGAATATATAACTACTAAGATACTAGGCACATATATTTATTTTTTGAGAAGAGGTCATATAATTGTAAATTGTAACATTTCAGTTTATCCGCCTTATATTTCCCTAATCTCTGTTAAGTTTGGCTATCGTTCCTATAAGACCAAAGCTGATCTCATGGCTGGGGAAAGTGCTTTTGGCACTGGTGCAAAACTCTCATTTAAGCATGTCATGCTGGAATATATTATTTTTGGTTCTTTTAGGCAAGAAGCCTTGAAGGGAAGCATCCTTGTGGCAGAGAGACACATAGCGTCAAGGTCAGTAATGGGCATAAAACAAGAAGTAATATTGCAAAGAAACACTTTATAGGTAACATAACAGTGACTATGCATAATTTACCAAATTAGGGAAAGATTGGATGGAAAGCTTTACAGCTCTAGTGACCGTTCCTCAAAAAAACTACTATTATGATAAATCACAGGTATACTATCTCCTTTGGTTAGGGTCTCTGTAATGGGAAATCATTGCAATCATAACAATTGGGCAGAAATTCAAGCACTACTTGGTAACTCCTGAAAAGTGTAGTTATAGGATTCCCATAGCACAACCTTCCCAAAACCTGTACTGCCAAACGTCTGTATTTTCAACTTGCAGTGTTTGGTGAAAGCGCAAACAGTATTTTATGTAGCAGCTTCAAATGTAGCTTTAAGCAGAAACATAGTAAATAATAAACTTCTATACATGAAATAAGCAAGGAAAATAAATATGCAGACAGAACAATGAACTTGTGCAATGAACTGAAAATAAAGCAGTCAGACAAATAATCTCCAGGAAAAATCTAATGTCTGAACTAGAAACTATCTGCCACATGCTAAAAATTAAGCACTGCCCTTACTGTCTCTGCTTTTTATTTATTTATTTATTTTTTTAAGGCCAAAACAAGTTTTTAGACTCCTTCTTATGGGCACTATAATACAACTTGAGCTCCATCTGTAAAGGTATCCTACAGCAGACAAAGCAATAACATTTGTAATCAATTTCAGGACTTTTTTGAATTATCAGTAAGTCTGTTTGCAAGTCCCCATATGGGATTCCCTGTTGCTTTAATCTGACATTTAATGTACTTCCTGCTTCTGGGGGAGATTCGTTAAGCCACAGTCCAAATAAGGCATCATCATAGGACAGAGAATCTTCAAGCAGCAGACTCTGCAACAGTCCAGATATTTACAGAACAAGTTTTTAGTTTAATGTTAAAATTTAATGCATTTTACAGTCGTGCAGACATTTAGAAAAGTTGGACTCTTCATGACCTTGAGTAATTTAGCACTAATGGCCAACAACAGCTTTATGTCCTGGCAAATTCAAAAGTTCTACTTCAGTAATTCTATCCATCCATCTTAGTCTCTTTGTCCTCTTCTTGTCAATCTCTCCAACCATAAGTGTCTATTCTAGTGAATGATGTATTTGCATTATGCAGCCAAAGTATTTGACTTTTAGTCTTCTGGTGTACACTATCAATACATTTATACAGTGATAAATGCAGTTACATATGGTTCTGCATGTTTTCTTTCACATATTACATTTTACTGAAAAGGAAAGTACAATGCTTCTTTTATCTTTTGAACAATTATTTTATTGCTTTTGTTGTTTAGTAATTCAGTCATCTAATTCTTTGTGACCGCAAGAACTTTAGCACATCAAGACTATCAAAATTTGCATAAACTTAAGCATTTATTACTTCAGTAATTACATCCATCTTAACCTCTGCAAGACCTTTTCTTTTTGCCGTCAATCCTCCTACATTAGTGTTTCTCTAGTGCATCCTGTGTTGGCATTATATGGCCAAAGCTTTTGAGTTTTAGCGATCACAGCTTCCAGTGAACAGTCTAGGTTTATTTTCTTAAGTACAGATTAGTTTTATCTTCTTGCAGTCCAGTGAATTCTCAAAAGTTTTCTCTAGCAAAACAATTCAAAACCATCAGTTTTCTTGTAAATATTCTTACTTATAGTCCCGGCTGTTAATGTTGCATGTTTTAGAGAACTTCATTAACCAAGTATTGCACTTGCTCTTTAAAATCTTATCTGTATTTGTTGGTTGTCCTTCCAAGAAACATATCTTCTAATTTCATGTGTACAATCACCATCTGTAGAATTTTGAGTCCAGGAAAATTAAATCTGTCACTGTCTTATCTTGATCCCCATCTATCTGCTAGGAACCGAGAAGACAAGATGACATAACTTTATTTCATTTACACTGAGCGGGAATCCTCCCTTTGTGCTTTCTACTCTCATATTAGTCAACAGGTTCTTCAACTCATCCACACATTCTACTAGCATATGAGTTTGTTAATATTTCTCCCAGCAATTCTGATTTCAGCATATGATTCATCTAACCCAGCATTTTGAAAGATTTAGTCAGCATATATTAAATAAGTAGGGTAACAATATACAGTCTTGTCACACTCCTTTTCCAATCCTGAACTAGTAATTCTATATTTGGTTCCAACTGTTGTTTCTTACTCTGTAAACAGATTCCTCATGAGGCAAAAAGGTGAACAAATATCTGAATTTCTCCACAACTGGCCACAGTTTGTTATGGTCTGCACTGTCAGAGGCTTTGAAATAGTAATACAGAGGTAAGTACTTTCTGGAACTCTCTTTGCTAGGATGTTAGCAGTTTGATCTCTGGTGACTCTGCCTCTTTAAAAAACAACTTGCACATCTGGCAGTTTTTGTACTATATACTGTTGGAGTCTTGCTTGCATGATCTTGAACATTACCTTACTAATATGCAAATTAAGGGCAACAGTTCAATAATCTGATCAATCTTTAGCATTACCCCTTTTTGAGACTAGAATATAAAATTACCTTTTCAAAACCAATGGTCACTGCTGTATTTTTCAGATTTGTTGGCAAATTCCAAGCAACACTTTAACAGCATCATTTTGTAGGACTTTATACAAGTCAGTTGGAATTCCATGACTTTCTGTAGGCTTTCTAAAGCTTTTTAGTGCTCATTTAACTTTACAGATCAGAGAACACACCATTGTATGCATGGTATTAGGGTCCTCCTTATACAGTTCTTCTCTATTTGTACCAACTTTTCTTAATCATGTTTTCTATACACAGTGCACTCCACAAACTATAGCTAGACACTGTATCATATAAATCCCAAAATTAAATTGAAAATAAATAAATGAATGAATGAAGGTGTTCCTTTCCAAACTTCTTAACTCCTCCTCTCATATTATTCAAATGTTAACATATATTACAGAAGGTATTACCACCATTGCAAGTATATTTGTGTTCATATAACTGTCGTATACAACCAGGTTCATATTCTACTACACTGGTGTGGATACAGATCATCAGTTCAGACAAAATAAAAAAATGACCAATTTTCTTAAAGTTCTGGCCTACATGATTTAAACTTGTACTTATGCCAAAGTTTATATTCATATACAGATAAATCCTTTAGAAAGTCTGAGGGTTCTGTTCTACAATGACTAAACATAATAGCCACAACTACTAAGATAACCAATGTTTTAAATTATTTTAATTGCACAAGGTGTGTTGTAATACACTGTAAAGGATACTGCTTCTTCCACCTTATCCCAAACCACCGTAGTCAAGAGACAATTCCATAACATATGGCAAAAGTCAGCACCCAGGAAATGACATCTCCAGCACTGATCACTATAAGTGCTTTTCCACTTACATATTTTAAGGAGTGAGCATTCCTATTGGTGAATCATCTTATAATATGTGAACACTAATATAGGAATGTCTTAAAAGTTATACCATGCTTCTAAGATTCTCTCCCATTTCTCATCTGGGATTGATGTGCATTGAGGTGCGTCCTACTTGTGTCTTAGTGAATTCACTTCCACAGGTACTAAACCAGTGAGAGGAGTATAAATCACGCAGACAGCCTCTTTGATATACTCAGGTCTGAAACAGTCTTCTCAGGTTTTGTGATAGTGTTCCCTTCATACATTGCACTGGAGATTTTGGTTTAAGGGAATGGTGCAATACACTTACTTGAAAACATTGTCACTTTGCAACACAAAATGGCTATCCTCATTTTGTCCTTGAATTCTTGAAGGAATAATAGGCTATCCTGATCTGCTGAATATAGGGCTTTCAGAAGAAAATACCTTGATTAATCCACACTTGCCAATGGATGGATTACCTTCCACCTTATACTTGGGACTGCCCACATCCTATCTCATGAGCACACTTGAAAAAAATGTATTTATAGTCTAAAAAATCCTGCATTTCCTGCCAGTCCTTCCCACCTGGATTCAAAATCTTGCTCCTGCTCTCCTGAGCTATTAGCTTCCACATGCTGATAACTTTCAATTCTATTGGTAACCATATGGGAAGTGGAAGGGTTCTCACTTTAATGGCTTGTGCTGTAGATAAGACCTGGGTATAGTGTCTAATACCCATCAAACCTAGCCCCCCCCCCCTTATTACATGGGCTCAAGCCCTTGGAGATTTCCTCTCCCAAAGGAAGGGCATTAGTAATGTTTGAAACTTTGAAACAATCAATTTTGTCCAAAAAGCAATATGTCTCAAAGATGTTGGCAATAGGCACGTTTTACATTTTTAAAGGCACAAATTACCTTCCCTAACAATGGCTTGAGATCAAGTCTGGCATCTACTAAATGTTAAGGACTAGGATAATTCCCATATAGCAGTACTGTTTTGTATTGCTGATATTTAGATTTATTAAAGCTTTATTTTGGGCCATAGCTGAATGGTGTGAGTTTCCAGTCTCAGAGCTAAGATTTTCACATACAGTTTGGTCTCTTTCTGCAAAGGTGATAGGAGTCTAAAACCCATCGTTGACAGAGGATCCTGCCCTGGTTTTGGGGAAAAATTGTTGAAGCAAGGCAGGATGACCCTATAGTTCTGAGAAACTATAAAGAACATATAATTATTTTGTTAAGGTCTCAGTAAAGGATGCATAAAATTCCCCTGGTATACCATCAGGGCTTAGTGCTTTACTGCTAGTAAACTTAAAAATTGCTTGAGTAATTTCCTCCAGCAAAACTGGCTTATTTATCATTTTTAAGTCTTGGTATGTTAACTGGGGGACAGAAATCTCTTAAAAAATGTGATTCTCTACCAGAGTAGATTGATCATGGGATGCATACAAATTTTGTACACTGATACCATTCTATGATTGATAGTGCAAACGTTCTGTTGTAGTATTCCCTTGTCATCTAACAATACCGTCATACAACTTTTCCTTTTACTTTCTTTTAGCATATGGCCAAGAATTTTGGAGAAGATATGCCTTTGGCCTGTGCCATTTTTACCACCTATCCTTTATCTCCAGGAGTTGAAGTGCCTTGCTTTCTTAAGCTGCATAATTTCCGACCTTACAGTCCTGATATTGTGTGTGACCTTTTTATAAGCAATTACTATTTTACAGCTTTCTTATTTTTTCAGCACTATAATTTTGCCTCTCCTGACACAGGTGTTATGTTGTGGTTTTGACATCTATTTTCAAGTACTCCCATCCTACTCTAATATTTTAACCCTTTTCATGATAATCCCCTATACATTTCTTGTAAGGCCTGCCCAGTAATTTATTTTGCATTTTTATCCTTTTCATGATAATCCCCTATACATTCCTGTAAAGCCTGCCCAGTAATTTATTACAAGTGTGTCAAACCTCCGTCTTCTGTATATGAAAAGGTCTCTAAGGCCCATAATTTCTACTACCATACCATAAAGAAAGTGAGTGACAGGTGCTCACTTGCTATCATTTTATGAATGACTGTCCCTTCCTCTAATAAGGTTACAGTCTAGCCTATTTGCCCTTTCCACAGCAGGAGCAGGGTAAGTATGATCTATATTCACTGGATGCAGGGCCCTCAAAATATCTGTAAGATTTATATCTACAAGAAAATTATTATTCTGCTTTAATTAGAAAAGGAAGACATTGTCTACCTACCTGATACCTAGCCTTTTTTAAGAGAAACACTGAAATCTACCATCTCCCCATTAACTACCGAGGTATAAGAACCACTTACCTGTTCTACCATTCTAGAAAACTGGCTAAACATCTGTAATGAATCTTCAGTTGGTTCATAAAAATTCCCTTTTAGAAAAGTCCCCTTTCCATTATTTATTTTCAGTATTATATTAACCAGCTGCCCTCACTGTCTATATATTTTCCAGAAAATTCTAATTGAATGATTGGCGGATCAGAAAAATAACATCTCTCTTAGCTAATCATGCATGCTATCTTCCTCATCCTCTCCCTGTTTTATGAATCATATCAATTCCTTTAGTGGTACACAGAGTTCCCTGTGAAAACATACGTGGACCATGTTGCTAGAGTAATGAAAAACATGCATTTAACTTGCATCATGTTGACATTCCCCAAGCATTCCAATATGTGAATTCAATTTGTATGGGATGGGTCTGTTCCCTTCTGCATTTGGTACCATCTGAACTCTCACATGCCAGAGATTAAGTGAGGCAAGTTGCAATTAACATTCAAAGCAAACATATTTAATTTTGAAATAAACACAACATCAATTCAGTATAGGCTGTTCACCCACACAGGATATGTGTGCTAACTTATCTTAGGGCAATGACCTGGGAAAGATATAGAAAGAAGAAAAAAAAAACTCTGTCCACAGCCATTGAGAGATAACCCCCCAAGAATGCCAAAACTCAAGTTTACACTGTTATTCCAGTGGTGGCCAAGGTAACTACTTTAAAGTATATGCAATGCGCTGATGACGTGTCGGCTGTACTAAATTGTCTACGTCTCTTCTCCTTCTCTTGTCACTTGTACGCTGCATATCTGTTTTGAGATGGATTTGTTATACAGGACTTGTATGGAAGATGTCTTGGGGGAGTGAGGCAGACTGGCAGGGTTAAAGTAGTTGGCCTCATTTTGCTCTCTGATGGTGTCATTGTAGGTGAAACTGGAGGACCACTGTCAGTTCTCCTCTTGTCTCTGCCACCTGATGAAGCATCCATCTCACAAGTGTCTGCTAAAATACGAGTTTGGGGCCAATGAGACAACAAGTTCTCAATGAAGCTACTCTCTTCTTATGGACCATCAAAACCTATTTGCTGGCCCTTTATCATAATGTTTAGCATTGCCAGAAAAAGCAACTGACAATGGTAACCCAAGTGTCTAAGATTTAAAAAAAAAGACACCAGTGTATTTCTTCAACTAAACAATGAATTACTGTAATCTCGTGCTATTCTGACATAAGCTCCTGCCATGCCTAAGGAGATTAAAATGTTATGTCTTACCATAACTTGGCATCTGTCTTGTCTTCCTTCATTCCTCCTCATGATAGGGTCTCGGATGCAATCCTTGGATCTGATTTGGCCACATTCTACAGACTTGGATCTGACTCTCAAGCTCCTCTCTCCTACCCATAATGCCCTGCAAGTACCTCAGATAGAGTTTGTCGATTCCAAATACTCAGCACCCATACATCAAACGAATGGCAGAAGAGGCTCAGACATAGGACATAAAAGAGTCCCTCCATCATCCAGGTTCCTCTGGAAGAGAAAGGCAGGGAAATGGTTGGTTGCAAAAGTGAGGAGGAATGAAGGAAGACAACACAGGTACCAAGTTATGGTAAGACATGACCTTTTAATCTTATGTTGCCTTCTTCATTCCCCCTCACAATAGGATCAGAGTCCCCAGATACATAAATCCTGCATGGACCTCATGGAAGGATATGCCGGAGCACCATCGAACCAAAGGAGGCCCTGCTCCCTGGATATGAAATCCAACATATAATGTGATACAAAGGTATGACTGTTGGACGATGATGCTGCCACACAAATGTCATCAATGGAAGTTACATAACAGAAGGGCGCAGAAGTAGCCATAGCTCTGGTGTAATGTGCCCTAGAAGGTTTAGGTAATTTCAATCCCTTGGATGAGTACGTGTATGAGATGCAATCAGATATCCATTTTGCCAAGGTAATTGTTGGTACTGCTTGTCCAAGACTATTAGAAGAGAAAGGCATGAAAAGCTGATCAGATTTCCTGCGTTATTTGATCTGTGTAGGTAAAACAAAGTTGTCTATGAATGTCTAGAAGGTGGAGAACATACTCCCCTTTATTAGAGAAATTGGGAAAGAACACTGGCAACTGGATGAATTGATTAATACTGTTCTTGGTAGCTACTTTGGGCATAAAGGATGAACTGGTGCATAAAGACACTCTGTCTTTATGAAAAAGAATGTAAAGTGGTTTGGAAGATGAGGCCTGTAATTCAGAAATCCTCTTAGCAGAAATTATAGCCACCATGAGGACTGTCTTCCTTGACAGAAACTTTGTGTCGCAACTAGCTACTGGTTTGAAAAGTCCCTAGGTCAAAGCCTGCAACACAAAAGTGAGGTCCCAAGGGGGAGATGGGTCCTTAATTGGGGGCTTTAACATGAAAACACCTTTATGAAAGATTTGCAAAATCTAAAGGTGAACAGAGAATGGGATATGAAAACTGGAAATAGCTAACTGCAAATGATAGTCAAGGAACTAGTGCCTTCATCAAAAAGGGTGCTAAGAAATAGCAAAACATATGAAACTAGTGCTGAAAAAAGGATCAGTGTTCATGCTCGAGGCCCAAATAACACATTTCTTCCACTTGCTGTTATAGACTTTTTAGTGGAAGCCTTTTCTGAGGCTAGAAGAATGTTTTGGACTGAGGACTTAAGTCGGACTGTCTCACTAGGGATGGAAGTGGAGAAAACAAGTGGTCAATCTGAGGGCTCAAAGGTTCGGATGCTGCATCTCTGATGGGTGAGAAAGGAGGTCCTGACTTGGCTCCAGAATCCAAGGAGGATATTTCAGATGAGACCATAGGAGGAGGAACTATACCTGATGACGCCAGAAGGGCTCTTCATCCTGCTTGAGTTCTACAGAAACTTTGCAATGAGAAGCAGAGGAGGTTATGTATACAAAAGACCCGGGGTGGAGTCGTGGACTAGTGCAGCCCTTGGGGACTCCCCTGGAGGAGGGATAAGAGCAAAGGAACTTGTTGCATTCATTAGTGAGGGGAGAGGCAAATAGGTCACAGCAAAGTTGACCCCAACTGCTGAAGATCATGTTTGCCACTGACTGACTGAGGAACCACTTGTGTGGAACCAGAAATGATCTGCTGAGTCTGTTCGCCAGATCATTGGTTTTCCCTGGGATGAGCGGTGCAACTAGAAGGCGGTCTGAAGATATTGCCCATTCCCACACCATCATGGCCTTCATGCACAAAAGGTAAGAATGGGTTCCTCCTTGTTTGTTGATGTATCACACAACAGCCATGTTGTCAGTGTGTATTGCAATAGTCTCCAAGAGGAGAATGTCCTGAAAGGCTTGCAATGTTAGGAGGACTGCTCTCATCTCTTAAGAAATTGATATGCAACCTGGTCTCAGTGGTGGACCACGTGCCTTGGATCATCTTCCCTTTGTAATGCCCTCCCCCAAATTGGGAAGCATCTGTGGTCATACTGGCTACGGAGGGGGGTGCTATTCAAGAATGGTCTGGTTAGAATGACATTGTCTGACTGTATCCACCAACTGAGGTGACACCTGCAAATGGGAGTCAACCTGATGTGAAGGGACAACAGCTGAAAAAGGATGGACCATTGTGTCACCAATGTCCACTGAAGAACCTGCATGAAAAACCTGGCTAGACGGAGCAACAGAATGGCTGCAGACATGAACCCTAGGGTCTGCAGAATCAACTGAGCCATGGGGGTCTGTTGGACTAAAAATACCTGCAACTGATATCTCAAAATGGCTACCCTGTGAGAAGGAAGAGAGGCTATCTGATCCCTTGTATTGAGCTGCGTACCTATGAATTCCAGGTTGTGTTCCGGAGTCAGGCTGGATTTGCTCATGTTTATGGTAATGCCCAGGGAATGTGACAACTGGATTAAGTAATCCCTGGCTTGGATTAGCAGATGCCTCGTGAGGGCAGTCAGGAGCTAGTTGTCTAAATACACAAACACCTGGAATCCCCTGAGCATCAAGTGAGCCGCTACCACTGCCATGCATTTGGTGAACACCCGGGGGGGGGGGGTGAGCCCAAGGGGCACTGCTCTGAATTGGTAATGACTGGCTTCCAGACGGAAGTGCAGAAATCTCCTGGAGCGCCTGTCTATTTTGATATGATAAGGACGTGTCCTTGAGATCTATCAAGCACACCCAGTGATCTCTGTGTAACAGCGACACAATGGATTGAACCATAACCATTAGGACCCTCAACTTCTTTATCTATTTGTTTAGCTCCAGAATGGGTATTAGGTCCCCTGTCTTTTTCAGCACCAAAATAAGCAAGAGTAGGTTCCAAATCGTCTCTTTGGTTGGGACCTCTTGAATGACTCTTGTTTTGCAACAGTTGTTGGATTTCCTGTGCTGCCTATTTCCTTTCACTGGGTGGCATGTCAGGAAGGCTTTTGGAGTTTGGGGGAAGAAGAGAAAAGAGAAAGCTCTGGATATTATGCTGTGCACCCAGTGGTCAAATGGTTTCAGCTTCTGGGTACAAAGCTAGCCGTACCCCAACTACCTCCAGAGACGGACAGTTGGGCAGCGCTTCAGAAGCGCTGATGGGGCTTACTGGAAAGAGGCTCCCTAAAGCTCTGGTTCTGCAGACCCCTTCTGCCTCTACAGCGGTGTCTACAGTCAAACCCTCTGCCTCTACAGGAGAGTTCCCAGCACGGTTCCTGGAGAAGGACTTGTGGGGGTTAGAAAATTTGATTTCAACAGCAGAATGTGTCTTTCCATCCTGTTCGCTGCAGGAAGGAGTGTCTTGAACTGATGGCCCAAAAAGGGAAGAGCCATCATAAGGGGTATTAATAAACGACGCCTTAAAGGGCTCTGGAAAATAACATAGCCTCATCCAGGCATGCCCCCTTAGGGACAGTCCTGAACCGGCTGCTCTGTGGTGTGGGAGACTGACCTCATCAATGAGTTAGTGATAGATGAAAGAGTGGTAAGCTTGGGAGAAATTTTCTTAAATTCTTCCACAGGCATGGACTCAGAGAGAAGCTGAGAATTCCTTGATCAGATCTCTCTGTAGCTGAGTAAAGTGAGACAAATAATTCAACGACCTCTGCGCACAGCTGGTTGAAGCGTAGATGTGCTTCCCCAACCTGTCCAGTGCTCTAGACTCCTTGTTAGGAGGATGGACATTGGCAGTTTCTTCTACCTGCTCCTTTATGGTGGCTGCAGCCACCACAATGGCATTGACTATAGGACCCTTACTCCAGTGCTTTCTGTCTGTAGGGGGGGGGGTACCAGAAACCAATCTGGTCATTTGGGTATGGGCTCGATGGTGTCTGGTTCCTTCCATGCTTGGTGAGACACTAAATCCACCAGGGGATCTGCAGGAGGAGTCACCCAAGATGTGGATGGACCCATCCCAAATGCCTCCAAGAGACCTGACTCCTCAGAGGAAGGAGGCTGGGCAGACCACCCACCTTTGTGCTTTAGGATCTCTAAAAGGTCCCCAAAGGATATGTCTTCAGGTGGGGATCGGGAGGATACTTCTGCCTCATCGAAGTCCGTATCCTCGGTTAGAGCCTGCAAAGGGGAGCCCACGTGCCTCCTTTTACACATCTTCTTTTGAGGGACTTCCTCAGCTAGGTACTCTGGGGAAGTATCAGAAGGGGATCCCTCCTGAGCAGGGAATTCTTGGAGGCTTCACAGGACAGGAAGACTTGTGGCAGGACGAGAGGGAGCAATCCTGGATCTGATGAGGGTGCAGGGGCAGATGCGGGGGGGAAACATGTGCTGTCATATCTCCAACTTGGGAGAAACACCATCTGAAAAGCAAAAGGACCAGGAGAAGCCCTCTCCATCTCCTCAGGAGCCAAAACCACTGAAAAAAACGAGCAAGACTCAATCCAGGTCTTTGGCCTCCAGAAGGGATTGAACCCAAGCTGTTGACTTCCAAGGTGCCTAAGGGAAGGGGCAGCTCTGAGAAACATGGAACCAACCCCAGTCCCCAGACCCAGCCCCAATGCCATGGCTCCGAGACTCGCCCTGCTCTGAAAAGGCCGGAATAAGGCTGGTCAAGGGCATCCTCAGCATTGAGGAAGGGAGCCTCCTCTGTGCTGAGCCCAGCGTGCATGGTAGTCCAAAATCCTGTGACTCCAAAGCAGAGGATCAGAGGAGGAGTCCTGATGGTGTGGTCTGGGTAGCTCACGGATCTGGCAGGAGATGGAGGCAAGACTACCCCCATTTGGATCTGGGCATTGAGGAATCTCCTCATCATCCCGTCCATATCCACCTCGGACCAGCTTCTGGAGAAGCTGATGAGGAGGGCTGGGAATGCCTTGACTTCAAGGAAGAAGCAGGAGATCTCATTGAGGTCCTCAGATCAAGAGGTATGGGATCAGATGCAGGAGCTGATGAGGGCATAGGGGATATAGCAATCTCCCCTAGAGGCTGTAGGATCCAACCGGAGTAGTAACTTCGGCGGATTCGAAGTCAGATCCATAGATTTCTTCGGCTTCTTGATTTCTAAAGAGTCCCTCGAGGAGACTGGGAAGGACCTCTCTGTAGACTCTTTAGGAGCAGCAGGAGATGAAGAAGAAGCCAGATAAGGGCTCTGAGCCACTGTAGCCAAGGAGGGAAGAAGGCCCCTAAGAAAAAGCTTATTCCGATGGTCTGCTAAAGCCCGTGGGTCAAAAGCGGCATAGATGTTGCACTCTGCTTTCAGATGGTCAGCACCCACACAGTACATGCACTCACCGTGGGCATCCTGGTTGGGGATTTTATGCAAACAAGAAGTGCAGTGTTTAAAGTCAGGTACAGTTTGGTCTGCCATGATCTATGGAGGGAGGGGTGGAGGGAATGCCAAAATCAGCTGTCAACAAGAAATGGTAAGAACTAATTTGAACTTCTTTAAACTCTAGTGCTATCTCTAAAACTCTAAATTCTAACATTACCTTAACTTTAAGCTATTACTAAAGAAACAAAGAAAAACTAGCCTACTTTACTTTTTATTTATTTTTTTTAAATATAGGAAAGAAAAGACACACACACACACACAGGAGGGAGGACTTACAAAATTTGCCTAAAAGCTGAAAAAAATGCAAAAAATTAGCAACGACTCTACCCCAAGCTTGAGAAAACAAGATCCACATTTGTATTTTTGAAGCAGCGAATGGGATATGAGGTACTTGGGTGTATACAGGGCATTATGGGTAGGAGGGAGGAGCTTGAGAGTTTGATCCAAGTCTGTAGAATGTGGCTGAGCTGGATCCGAGGGTTGGATCCGAGACCCTATGAAGAAGAACACATCAGATCCCCAGTTCTCTGCCTTTCCTGAGAATTCTCTTTGCTATTATAGTCTAGGAATATTACTATCAAGTGTGCTGTTGTGTGCCCACTTTACAACAGGTGGCTGTGGCAATTTCAGAAATCTATGCAACTCCTTTTTCAAGAATTATACAGTATAACCGACTCTTCTTTACCTTCTGTCAGATCAATAAAATAAAAATGGTTTCTGCAGCTTCTATTTTCAAGATCAGTCATTTTTAATTCAAACTGAAAAGTTCTTACTTATAATTCTGAGAGAATTATACTGTGTGAAAATACTGCTTCCCTCTGCTGGCATAACACTTACTGTTGAGCAGTTATTGCAGATGTAATGGACTGCAGCTTACCACATCTTGTCTACAGTTCTTCAAAACAGCAGTGTCTTGTAAAACTGCTTCTATTAGTATGATCAAGTCTGAAACCGTTTCAATTTCTGTCAAAAGTTCTGCTGCATTTGTTTTGGGCCCCTGACATTTTCTGAGAAAATAAACACTCACACTAACTGCTGACAACTTAAAATTAAGTCTCTGACAGAAACAGGCAATAAAGAAAGTTGTTTAAACTATGTTCACTAGAAGGGAAACATTTATTAGAACTAAATCTACTATTTTTGTACATTTTAATTTAAAATTTATCCTAAGATCATCACGGGGACAGCAAAGCCTCTGCGGTCACACGCGTGACCCTAACATCTTCCAATTATTTACATGCATTTCTTTAAATTCATACAACCATATGGAGGTGCATCACATGTGGGAGTGCACTGGCAAGGCAAGAATGGACACGACCTACTGGCCTAGGAATATCTATGAAAACTGATTCAGTTAATTCACTTTTTGTGCATTTACTTTTGAAAAATCAGTAATATTTTACAGTTTTTAAAGCTCCCCTCACAAACAACTCAAATCCTTTGTTATATTTTCATCTAACAGCTTTCTAAGCAGCAAAGTTATTTAAAACATATTAGATAAAGAGTTTGCATGATACTCAGTCATTCTTAGTTTTGATATCTGTGCAACTGCTCTTTTTTATCGGACTCCAGTCCCCCAACATTAGAATATGACCCACACATTCCACGCTCTTTTTCCATTCTCATTTTATATTTGCTCTTAGTTAAGTTGAAATTATGTTATCTTTAACATGTTTTGCAGCTGTAGCAATCTCTTTGTCATGTTCTTCTTTTATCTAAGTCTTACAACACCTTCCGAGCATTCAATTAAACGTGCAACAGCTTTTTGAACCATCTCTGGTATTTCTTGACCTGCCTTTATCCAGCAGAATTCATGACTTGCAACTAATAATGAAAATAACTTGGAATTTGGTAGGATTCAGACCGCTTTAACTATATGCTATAGATAATGTTCACGTTTAACCATTTATTCAAATGTTGTGGATCGATACAAATGAGAATCTTATTTTTTACAACTGTAGCCATACTGCTTCTCCACTCAGTTAGCTCTTACTATTTCTTAATGATAACCAAATTTTCCATGCATTTCAATTCTTGCTTGGTTCTACTCCTGATAGTTACTAGCACTTTCCTTGTGGCAGGATACTAACATTGGACATGTATATGTCAGTAAATCAAAGGCATATAGGTATTGGATATCCACTCCCAGTAAGAAATATGCTAGGCATTTACAGAACCTCTGACCCACTGTGCATTTCCAGATAATCAAGACAGTAGAAAAATCAGCTGAGGGGATGGCAAAAACAAAGACAGCATTCATAGACTTAACTAGAAGAGAAGAACAGGTTTATCTGTGTAGAGACACGTCCTTTTGCATTTCAGTAAAGAATAAAATTTTTGCTATCATGAATTCCTTCTCTCCAGATACCATTTTGACCAATGCATCCTATACAACCACAGCATGCCCCTTTAGAATGCCTGTATGAACAGTGGAGAGAGAGACAAATGTAAGATATACATCTAATATACTCCTGTGGATGAGAAACAAATTAGTGCATCAGCTGCTGAAGGATAGGATGATTTGTTTGCATGATGTCAGGCTTGTGTGTCTTGATCATCACTGCCCACTTCTGTATAGTACCCCAAGGCACCTTCCTCCCTTTAAAGTGTCTTAAACCTTATACTCTCAATGTTTTTCAACAGAAGAAGCCAGACAGGCAAAGGTAAAGTAATACTGCAAGGGGTTGGAACAGGAGACATAACACCTTGTATGTTCAGTATAAGGATACAATTTATTAGTTAGCACAGAACTTCTGCTTCTTTCGGCTGCTCCCATTAGGGGTTGCCTCAGCAGATCATCTGTTTCCATTTCTTCCTGTCCTCTGCATCTTGCTCTGTCACACCAACCACCTGCATGTCCTCTCGCACCACATCCATGAACCTTATCTTAGGCCTTCCTCTTTTCTTGTTACCTGGCAGCTTCATCCTTAGCATCTTATCCCAATATACTCTGCATCCCTCCTCAGCACATATCCAAACCAATGTAATCACTCTGGCTTTGTCTCCAAACCTTCCAACCTGGGCTGACCCTCTAATATACTTATTCCTAATCCTGTCCACCCTCGTCACACCCAGTGCAAATATTAACATCTTTAACTCTGCCACGTCCAGCTCTGACTCCTGCCTTTTTGTCAATGCCACTGTCTCCAACCCATATAATATAGCTGGCCTCACTACCCTCTTGTAGATCTTCCCTTTCACTCTTACTGGTACTCGTCTGTCACTAATCACTCCTGCCACTCTTCTCCACCCACTCCATCCTGCCTGTACTCTCTTCTTCACCTCTCTTTCACACTCACCATTACTCTGAACTGTTGATCCCAAGTATTTAAACTCATTCACCTTCACTACCTCTACTCCCTGCATCCTCACCATTCCTCTATCCTCCCTCTCATTCACACACACATATTTTGTCTTAGTCCTGCTGACCTTCATTCCTCTTATCTCTAGAGCATATCTCCACCTCTCCATGGTCTCTTCCACCTGTTCCCTACTCTCACTACAGATCACAATATCATCTGCAAACATCATAGTCCACAGGGACTCCTGTCTGATCTCGTCTGTCAACCTGTCCGTCACCATTGCAAATAAGAAAGGGTTCAGAGCTGATCCTTGATGTAATCCCACCTCCACCTTAAACACATCCGTCACTCCCACCACAGAACTCACTGCTGTCACACTACCCTCATACATATCCTGTACCACTCTTACATACTTCTCTGACAATCCCGACTTCCTCATACAATACCACAACTCCTCTCTAGGTACCCTGTCATATGCTTTCTCTAAGTCCACAAGGACACAATGTAACTCCTTCTGACCTTCTCTGTACTTCTCCATCAACACTCTCAGAGCAAACATTGCATCTGTAGTGCTCTTTCCTAGCATGAAAACATACTGCTGATCACTAATCATCACCTCCCTTCTTAACCTAGCTTCCACTTACTTTTTCCCATAACTTCATGCTGTGACTGATCAATTTAATCCCTCTGTAGTTACTACAGCTCTGCACATCACCCTTACTCTTAGAAATCGGTACCAAAACACCTTTTCTCCATTCCTGAGGAATCCTCTCACTTTCCAAGATTTCATTAAACAATCTAGTTAGAAACTACACTGCCATTTCACCTAAACACCTCCATGCTTCCACAGGTATGTCATCTGGACCAACAGCCTTTCCATTCTTCATCCTCTTCATAGCTATCCTTACTTCCTCCTTGCTAATCCACTGCACTTCATGATTCACTATCCGCACATCATCCAACCTTCTCTCCCTCTCATTCTCTTCATTCATCAGCCCCTCAAAGTACTCTTTCCATCTGCTCAACACAAACTCCTCGTTTGTGAGTACGTTTCCCTCATTATCCTTTATCACACTTACCTGCTGCACATCTTTACTAGCTCGGTCCTTCTGTCTAGCCAATCGGTAGAGGTCCTTTTCTCCCTCCTTAGTGTCCAACCTTTCATACAACTCTTCATACACCTTATTCTTAGCCTTCACCACCTCATCTCCTTATACTCCTGTCTACTTTCTTCATCTCTCTGACAATCCCACTTCTTCTTCGCCAGCCTCTTTCTCTGTATACTCTGGTGTACCTTCCTCATTCCACCACCAGGTCTCCTTGTCCTCCTTCCTCTTTCCAGATGTCACACCAAGCACCTTTTGAGCCATCTCCCTTACTAGCTCTGCTGTAGTTACCCAGCTATTTGGTAACTCTTTACTGCCACCCAGTGCCTGTCTTAACACTTCCCTGAACTCTACCTCACAATTACCCTTTTTCAATTTCCACCATTTGATCCTTGGTGCTGCCCTTACACTCCTCCTCTTCTTGATCACCAATGTCATCCTACAAACCACCATCCTATGCTGCCTAACTACACTTTCCCTGACACCACTTTACAGTCTCCATTCCCTTTCAGACTGGCCCTCTTACAAAGGATATAATCCACCTGTGTGCATCTCCCTCCACTCTTGTATGCCACCCTATGCTCCTCCCTCTTGTTAAAATACGTATTCACCATAGCCATGTTAGCACAGAACAATGCTCACAATCATGTGTATTTACATTTTCTCTTATGAAAAACAATTGCTTATGGTGACATTGTCAGAGGACCACCTGCTGATGAATTTTATGGAGATGTCATGTGGAAAACCTACTCAAATCAAAATATAAAATTCCTAAAATGGAAATACACTTCAAGATATTTATAGTCCTGGCCTGCTGAAACAACTGCCTAACTTAACCTAGCAGAACATTGACTTTAACAGTAAAAAGAAAATAAATTGGGCAAGGTGTTGCTCTCTCCTTACAATTATGCTTCCTCGAACACTCATGGTAGATGATTCTACCACGACTTATTACAGCTAGATGCTTCAGAACACAACCTCTTGGCTCAAATTCCTATCTGGTTGAATGGCATATACTTGTAGCTCTACAGACCATAAACAAATTAAAAGAAATAATTAGAAAAAGTGCACCACTATCCTGTATGCAGCCATACTCCCTTTGAAGAAAAAGCAATTTGAAATATATTTAATAAAGTCTTGCATTTCCTCTGTGATGCTGCAAGCTTCAGAGACTACAACAAGTACTGCCCACTTTGAGAAAAAGAAACTGCTTCTAAATGGAATCAGCAATAGCAAACAGTAACTGCCATCTTGAGCAACTATGATATGAGCAATCCTGAATCAAATCAATGTCAGGAAGCCTACAGTCCCATATCATTATGGAAGTCCAAATACTGGTAGACACGGCACCATCTTCATCTGGTTTATCCCACACATAAGAATTCCTGCAGGAATGATCCAAATGATGAACATCTTGTCTGATGTATGAAGTTCAGTTATTTTCCTAGGATAGTGTATAACTATTTTCAGTCAAATTGGCTGAATTTAATCAGAAAAATAAAAGATGTTTGTACAATGTCATTAAAATTACATTTCATACATGTCCCTTAACATAATCCTACTGTAATTACCTCATTTCCAATAGCTTTGATCTTCTCCAAAGTATCCAAGAACCATTTTTCTGCAGTCTTCCAACTAGAAGTTAAGATTCAAAGCTCATTTTACAAACTGAATGGTTCACTATGAAAACCCAGTTTTAAATTTCCAATGTAACAAGAATAAATTAGGTAACTGTTTATTTACTTAAGAAAAGCAGTAGATCTTTGAAAGGCTACCTTCATTAACTAACAGCTAAGACATTTACTTAGCTAGTAAAAAAGCCTTATTCGTTCTTGCTGTTGCTGCTGACAACCAAAATGTTGAGCTAGATTTAGGCAATTTAGTGTCCAGAGAGAAAATATCTAACTGTAAGTGTGCATACACATGTCTGCTTTTAGAAGTGGACTTCCAACATGCAAAATGCAAACCTGTCAATCCACAAGATCTGAGAGTCACCTCTGCAAACTTACTAAGTGCTTTTAAAAGAAAGCTACCCTTTTCTTCTCCGGGGGACTGCAAGCTCCTCTATACCTCCAATTTATGAAACTTTACTACTCAAGTATAGTTAAAAGAAAGGGTTTAAGTCCATGGTCACACAATTGTGGAAATAGAGAAATACCCTAAAAGTGAGAATATAATACTTGCATGAATTGAGATTTTAAAGTCACATCACCTAATTGAAAAATACAGTCAGGTAAAGGCAATATATGAGTAAAGGGATCGGAAAGGTAAAATTCAGCCAGTTACTGACTAACCTCACATAGGGTAACCAGCTCTGCCACACACACACACACACACACACACACACACACACATATATATATATATATATATATATTTATATAAACATATTATATTTATATTATATTATTATTATATCTTGCTGGAGCCTTCCTGTGTCCTGACAGAGTGCTCTTCAAACTATCTGGAGATGTACAGAGCTAAGTACATTTTTCTGGCACTTGAGAGTTGTGTACTGTTAATTGTTGCTGGACTCATTTTATATAATTGCTAGCTGACTTCAGAGTTGTGCACTGTTATTTTTGCTTCACTGTATAGTTTTTCAGATCTCTGTTGAAGGTGTTGTTTTTCCCCTCCCCACTCTCCCTATTCCTGTTTTGTTGTTTAAATTTGGAGGCTTTTGCAGTTGCCTGCCCCCACTGTAGATTTGATCTGGGACACTCCCCCCAGTCCCATCTCTTTACCTCATTCTACCTATTACACTCCTTCTGCACTTGTTTTAGTCATTTTTAATTTAATTGCATTTTTCTAAACTGTTTGGTCTAACACTGCTGTGCTAGCTTGCACTGCATTTGAATTGTTTTTACTGCTGTTTTAGCTACTTTTCTGTATTATAAAAAAAAAAATAAATCTAAGCCTGTTTCCTACCTTTCCTGTAACTAGCGTAGTCCAGATTCAGATTTTCTGTATCCAGGACTGTATGTAAGCTTCTGAGCCCCCCCCCCAAGCTTTTTGTGTTGGAGAGATGCCTTCTAGCTCATCAGTGGGAGTGGTAAGCACTAGAAAACCTATCTACCACATAAGGAGTGGTTCTGGCCCAGAAACTGTAGTTATTGGCCGTCTGGGCAGTTTTTCCATCTCTCTCAACTTTCTGATTTAAAAGCCCACATTTGCACTTGTTTCCCCCCCTTTCCTGTAACTAGTTTAGTCCAGATATTCTTAGTTTTAGCACTTGAATTTGCTTATTCGTGATCAGCACTTGTTCAGAACTTCTTGTAAGCACTAAATAAGCTACTAATTACTACAGCACTCAACCTTCCTCATTACCTAGAGGAAAACAGTTTTGGTACTTACTTTTCTCACTTGCTTAGCGAAAAACAGCTCTTGTACTCACTTTCCTCACTTATCTAGAGGAAAATATTTTTTTATTCAGGCATGTCCAAGGGTCAGCTCCCAGGGTCCTCTCCCATCTATCTGATGAATCTGGGCATTTTGGGGCAATGTAGAAATTGCCTCATGTACACAGACAACCCTCTTCTCCTACCACCCAACACTACAACCTGTGAGAGATGCACTTATCTAGCCAAACTGGAGGTAAAGCTCTCTCCAACCAAGACTGAACATGACAGTCAAGAGAAGGTGGTAAACACTTGCACCACACCACACTCATCACATAGTCTCACTAAATCTACATCACCAAAATCCACATATAGAAAACACAAAAACATTCACAGAGGCGCTCAATAATAATTTGCTCAAGCAACAGAGACCTCCAAAGCAGAAATGCAAGCAACCTCCACCACCCAACACAACCCAAATGACACATGAACCACAGACTCAGTGTGCCACTCAACCATAGCCAATAAGGCAAAACAATGTACCCAACACACTAGTCATAGGTGACTCCATAGTCAGGCACACTGATGTCCCACTCACCAGGCTAAACAAGGAGAAGGTTACTGTCAGCTGCCTGTCGGGTGCCAGGATCTGCCACATAACCCACGCACTCCGATAACTCCACAACAAGTACAAATATGACTCTGTCATTGTCCATGTTGGTGTGAATGACCTGAGACGTACCTCCATGGACTACATGAAAAGAGGCATGTAAGAGCTCTCCGATCATATAGCCCAGGCAGGTATGACCCTAGCCCTGAGTAGCATTCTGCCATCACCCAGAATGATACCGCAGCACAAGGACAACATGACTGACTTCAGCAATTGGCTAAACCTGTGGTGTCATTCTAAAGGGATCCAGTATCTGTCTGCCTGGGATGACATGGTCAACAGACCACGATGCTTTGCCAGAGATGGCCTGCACCTGTCACCCCTGGGATTCCGGATACTGGCTAAGGTTCTTGCCACCCCTATAGTGCCTTTTTAGGCAAGGTTCAAATGACAAATTCACCACAGTAACAGGAACAGGCAAGCAAAAACTGAGGGTGATGCTACTCAATGCTAGAAGTCTTAATCTCAAAATGCACTCACTCGAGGCACTCCTTAAAATGGAAAACACAGATATCTGTGCAGTGACTGAGACCTAGTTCAAGGCTCCAGAAAGAACCCCTACACTACCAGGCTATAACTCATACCACACTTTTTGGCCATGTAACCTGGACTGGAAAACCAAAGGCAGAGGTGTGTCCATATTCATTAAGGATATCCACACCTCCAAGCTAGTTTCTCAGCATAATGCATCCAAGGTTATCCAAGTGCAACTAACTCTGGGCAAAACTGTAATCCAAATTGTAGCTTGCTACAGATCCCTCACCATGCCCCAGGATTCCCACTCATCTTTTCTTGATGTACTGGAAAATGTTAGGGTTCAACAAAACACCCTAATAATGGGCGATTTCAACTACCCCACCATTAACTGGGAAAACTACTCATGTACCAACTCCTTCGCTCAATGCTTTCTGTAATTCATAAACTCCAATGCCCTGGATCAACTTATCCACACCCCCACCAGGGGCAACAATATCCTAGATCTAGTCATTACCAACATGAGTGACCTGTGTTCCACACCTGAAGTCAATACCTCATTGGTCCGATCCGACCATAAGTTAATCACCCTAGATATCCACATTCTGCGCCTACCCCCCATTAGGGAAACCATGGTAAAAAATTTCTCCAAAGCCAACTTCATGCTTCTTAAGACAGAAGTGGTGAACTTCATGACACCCATGCAGATGGACAATACAGTTATGACTACTGAATCCTACACAATTGAACTTTATAAGCACTTACAGGAGTGCATGGGTCGTGCTATCCCAAACAGAACCAAGACGATATCCTCCAAAAAAAGGAAGCCAATCTGGTGGTCCCCTGCCATAAACAAACTGTACAACAGAAGGAAGAAACTGTTGCAAAAGAGAGTAAAATCCCATGAGTGGAGGAGCTCCCTGGTCAGCCTCAGTAAGAAGCGGAGATCCCTGATAAAATCCTCCAAAGCTAGTTACGAAAACAAAATCACCACTGATTCTAAAGACAACCACAAAGCATTCTATAGCTATGTCAAGAATCTCAATGGCAACACTCAGATCTGCTCTGAGTTACAGCACAATGGCACTAACTATACAGACCCAACTGATACTGCCAACATCCCTGGCAAATAGGTTCAATGCTAACTTTACACCCCTCTCACCCCCCCTAAAGAGCCAATCTCTATACTGGAAGAAAGCAAAGTTCCTGTAATCACGGCTGCACAGGTAAAAACCACACTCTCCAAAGCCAAGAACACAGCATCCATGGGACCAGACAAAATCCCAGGCTGCGTTCTATACGAACTACAGAACAAACTGGCACCCCACCCAAGTACCATGTTCAATCATAGCCTCACCTCAGGCTTTGCACCCACTGAATGGCATACAGTCACGGTTACCCACTCCACAAGGGGGGAGCCACCACAGACCCCGGGAACTACTGCCCCATTGGCCTGAGGAGCCTGGTCTGCAAGGCCATGGAAAGTACCATCATGGAACTTATAAACAAAGACATTGGTAATCTCCAAACTCTGGACTCCACCCAGTTCGGGTTTGTAAAAGGCAGATCATGTCTCCTAAACCTGATAGACTTCTCTGAAGCAGCCACCAAAGCCGTAGACAAGGGTAAGGTGGTTCACACAGCCTATCTAGATCTTGCCAAGGCTTTCAACACCATCTCCCCCCTGGAATTATAGATAACTCACTAAACTAGGTATAAATCCCTATGTCACAAGATGGGTTGAACTGGCTCTCTGACAGAACCCACACTGTGAAAGTAGCAGACTCCAAATCCGACTTCAGACCAGTGACAAGTGGAGTACCACAGGGTTCAGTACTGGGTCCTCCCTTGTTTGGTATTTACTTCTTGAAGTACAGGCTAACACAGAAGGTCTTTGGCTAATGAAGTTTGCAGATGACTGCAAATTAGGAGCCATAATCAAAAACTCCTAACGATGTGGACATCCTACAAAAGGGTCTCACTGAGACAGATGCCTGGTGTCAAAGCCATGGCCTCAAGCTCAGTGCCAAAAAGTGCACTGTCATCCCCTTTGGTAAAAACTCTGTATCCATGAATTACAACATAGGCGGTAGTATACTTAACACCGAAAGTGTGATGAGACCTTGGGACACAGGTGGACAGTAGTCTCTCCTTTGATAATCACATCGCCACAGTAGTCAGGAAATCCTTCTACGTGACACACCTCATCACAAAAGGTTTCTCATCCAGAAAAAAAGAGGTCATTGTTCCCCTCTACTCATCACTTATTAGATACATTATAGAGTACAACACCCCTTTTGGTATGTACCTCACAAGACATCTACAACAACTGGAAAGGCAGCTGAAATACCTCACAAAGAGGATTACTGGCCTCAAACAGATGTCCGACGCAGACCATCTCAAAAAACTCCAGCTTTACTCCGTCACATATCGCCTACTCAGAGGTGATCTCTGCCTAACATTCAAAGCTATGTCAAACCCAGAGCTGTTGGACATGCTCCACTTAAAGAAATCCCAAACCCTCCGAGCTACATACTCTAGGGACCTAAACCTTGTCACCACAATAAAAAGAACATGCCGGAGGGATAGATTCCTGCCCCAGAGACTTCCCATACTCTGGAATAAACTACCTATCTATATCAAACAAAGCTCCTTATTAGCAGTCTGCAAGAAAAATCTTGATGACTGGATGGGAAATAGGAAATTCACCCCGGGGATCACTTCTGTGGCTCTGCTCGACAGTGGCACAGGAAAATTATTTTCTTGGGTGGCAAAAGTCAGAGTACCCTTTTGGCTGGGCTTGTACAGGCCCTAGGGCCAATAGCCTAGTACCTACCTATGAACATATATATATATATATATATATATATATATATATATATATATACATACATACATATACACATATATATAAATATCTATATATATATATATATATATATATATATATACACACACACACACACACACACACACACACACACACACACACACACACGAGTCTGTGCATGTGTTAAATAATGAATGGTGGACATACAAAACAAGCATGACAACATGTCAAACACATTCATTTTATTCTACAAACACACTGGCACTCAATACAGAAACAAATTTCCTTTTCTGATGTACTACAGATAACTTGATCACATTTAGCTCACTTTGAATAGTGGCGGTGTTACGGGCTGGGCTTTTTTAAAGTTAAGATGCATGTTAGGGTGAGGGGCATGTTTAGATTTAGGGTTAGGGTTAGTGCACATTACTAAAATGGATCTTAACTTTAAAACTGCCTTTCCTATAGCACTACTACTATGCAAAACAGCTCGGATATTCAGAATGTGCATGACACACACGTACAATCCCCTAACCTAACTCTAAACAAAATTGTGCATGAACGAACACATACACACACACGCACACACACACACACACACACACACACACACACACACACACACACAGTCTTTCCCTTTACCTAATCCTTACTCTATCCCTAACCCCAACACACATTTTTTTTAAGAAAATGTGTACGGTTGGGATCAGGGGTGGGGCAAGAGCAGGGTTAAGAGTTTGTATTTGCACAGATTAGTAAGGGAGAGCAAAGGGCTTACTAATCCAACCTAAACCTAACCCTGCATCTGACCCAACCCTTCCTATTATACTACCATCAATACCAGACATTTTTTTTTAATTTTTATTTACGTTCAATTTTTTTTAATTTTTATTTACGTTCAATTTAAACTGGTCGCAAAAGGAAACTGCTTACTTTTTTGTGATCAGTTTACTGTGGGGTTTGGGTGTCTTTTTTGTTGGTGTTACAGATTTTAACCCCTGATATTAATTAATGTAGGACTTTTGGTTTTGGTACATTGAGCCTCAGTTTTTCATTATGTCTGGATTTTCTACAGTGGATATAAAAAGTTTACACACCCCTGTTAAAATGCCAGGTTTTTGTCATATAAAAAATGAGACCACAATAAATAATTTCAAAACTTTTTCCACCTTTAATGTGACCTATAACCTGTACAATTCAATTGAAAAACAAACAAATTTGTTAGGGGGAAAAATATAAAAAATACAAAAATGTACAATATGCTGGTTGCATAAGTGTGCACACCCTTACACTAATACTTTGTTGTGTGTGCACAGCCTTAAACTAATACTTTGTTGAAGCACCTTTTGATTTAATTACTGCATTCAGTCTTCTTGGGTAGGAGTCTATCAGCATGGCACATCTTGACTTGGCAATATTTGCCCACTCTTCCTTGCAAACGTGCTCCAAATCTGTCAGATTGCGAGGGCATCTCTTGTGCACAGCCCTCTTCATGTCACCCACAGATTTTCTATTGGATTTAGGTCTGGGTGCTGTCTGGGTCATTCCAACACTTATTTTCTTCTAATGAAGCCATTCTTTTATTGATTTGGATATATGCTTGGGGTCATTGCCATTTTGAAAGGTGAAATTTCAAATTGAAAGGTGATGTTTTTTGAAGTATACTGCGTGTATTTGCTTTTTTTACTAACTGTATTCAATGTAATGTTATTCCAAATGTATATATTTTATTACTATCTTTTACACTATGTAACTTAGATTGTATTTGCTTTGCTTTTGGAGCTTTTCTCCCCGGGCCTCCACTGAAAATGGGTACGTTCTGGCCCAGTGGACTTCCCCGGTAATCAAACTGGAAATAAATAAATAAATAAATTCCTCTTCAGCTTTCTAGCAGATGCCTGAAGGTTTTGGGCCAAAAGTGACTGGTACTTGGAACTCTTCATAATTCCCTCCACCTTTATTAAAGCCCCAGTTCCAGCTGAAGAAAAGCAACCCTAAAGCATGATACTGCCACCACCATGCTTCACCGTGGGGATGGTGTTCTTTTGGTGATGCAAAGTGTTGTTTTTGCGCCAAATGTACCTTTTGCAATTGTGGCCAAAAAGTCCATCCTTGGTGTCATTAGACCATAACACATTTTCTCACATGCTTTTGGGAGGCAATGTATTGTTTTGTAAATTTTTGCCAGGCCTGGATGTTTTTCTGTGCAAGAAAAAGCTTCCATCTTGCAACCTTACTCCATAGTCCAGACATATGGAAAAGACGGGAGATTGTTGTCACATGTAGTACACAACCAGTACTTGCCAGAAATTCCTGCAGCTCCTTCAGTGTTGCTGTAGGTCTCTTGGCAGCCTCCCTGACCAGTTTTCGTGTTGTCTTTTCATCAATTTTGTAGGGATGTCCAGTTCTTTGCAACGTCACTGTTGTCCCATATTTTCTCCACTTTTTGATGACTGTCTTCACTGTGCTCCATAGTATATCCAATGCTGTGGAAATTTTTTGTACCCTTCTCCTGACTGATACCTTTCAAGAATGAGATCCCTTTGATGCTTTGTAAGCTGTCTGTGAACCATGGCTTTTGCTGTAGCAGGCAATTGAGTAAATGTCAACAAAATCCTAATAGAACAGCTGAACTTTATTTGGGGTTAATCAAAGTCTCCTTAATTGATGGCAGGTGTGTACCCAATAAGACTGAATGTTGTAATTAAATCAAAAGATGCTTCAACAATGTATTAGTTTATGGGTGAACGCATACATCATAGTAGTAGTTTAAGGGTGTGTACACTTATGAAACCAATGTACTGTACGTTTTTTATTTTTTATATTTTTCCCCCTAATAGACATGCTTGTTTTTCAACTGAATTGTACAGGTCATAGGTCACATTAAAGGTGGGAAAACTTTTGAAATTATTTATGCAGGTCTCATTTTTTATATCACAAAAACCTGCATTTTAACAGGGGTATGTAAATTTTTATATCCACTGTAAATATCTATAGATACATACATGCATACATCCACATACCCAATATTCATCCCATTTTTTTTACATTATTTCTGACATTGTGGCAGCCCGTTCGTATCTATGGGTTGCCTGCATGTCGGGTATCCATAACCCGGGGACTGCCTGTAAAGTTAAAGTTTGCATTTTACATACTAGTTAGCAAGTGGAAGTCTAATGTACTAAAAATAATGCAGATAAATCGCAGGACAATTACTGCTATATGCAACAGGTTTTATGAAAAAGCAAGCAGAGGAGGCAAAGAGAATGAGGGTAGGAGGCAGGGACTATAAAAAGCAAAAATCCCTCTAGCTAGTTGAGGTCTAGCAACCATTCTGCAGTATTACTTGAAGGTACACCTTGTTTGTAACAATGTTATCTCATTTATTTGCTCAATAGACTCTTTAGGCAGAGTCTTTCTGTCTACTGACAAATGTTTTGAATTGTACTAAAGAGGCATTAAAGGTGCATTTGTCTTGCAGCAATGTCCAAAATCAGTATCTTAGCCAATGAAGGGCATTTATCAGAGTATGGTTGCGTATAACTCCTGATAGCTAGATGACCTTTAGCCAATTTCAGGAAATTAACCTCATTTAAGGCTTCACAATGGTAAGACTGAGAATATATGCCAAAAGCAAAATATATGATTTTGATGTAGGCCAACTTAGATTGTGTATAATGGTTGGAAGAAAGTTAATTAACATAGTGAAGATGTACAGCAGAAAGGTATAGATTGCAGCTGTTCTGCTCTAGTAATGCAGCGTTCAGACTTGATGCCAACTTCCAAGATAGCTGAAGAAATCTGGAGATTTTACATATTAGTTGGAAGAGTGTTCCAAGGAAGTAATGAGCAATTATGGAGATGGAGAACAGGCTGGTACATATCCTAACAGCACATATTTTGATCAGATGACATTCAGGGACATACCAGAATGTGATAACTAGGCTTCAACAGAGTTAAATCCATGCTGAAGTATTAACCAAGATGAGTCTGAACAGGGCAGCATCAAGTCAAGAGCAATTTGTGTTTAAATGGTAGCATCTTAGTGTTTCAACATGAAAAAATGGAAAACAGAAGTGGGAGATTTGTAAAGTCATGTGGTGCACACAAAGGGAATGGATAATTGGGGAAAGTAGAACTCTCTCATCAGGTTGCTGGATTTTTGACAAATCTTTGTTTAGATGCAAAAAGGGAATGTTCCTGATTTACTGAATGAGCATTATGTTGAATGCAGGCTGGTGATGTGGAAACTAAGAAGATGGATTCTTTGAAGGTGAGTGTAGGCTTGGAGATTGGAGTAGTATGCAAGTGTTAATAAATTTGGGTTAAAGTAAGAGTTAGGTAAGTGGATAGATATAATGTTCGGAGTTCCATAGAGTGTGCGTGTGTTGCAGGTTACAGTCAGAGTAAGGGACAGATGAATACTGTGCAAGAGCATGTGTGTTGTGTGTGTCTGAGTGTCTTGTGTAGTGGTAGTATTACAGAAAGGGTTTTTCTAAGGTAAGGTGTGTAGGGTGTGTTTGCTTTGGGGTTAGCATACATTAGTAAGATGAGCATGGGGGCAAAGTGAAGAAAAGTTGAGGGTTTAAGTGTGCAATCCCAGCAGTAACACTGATTGGGGACATTGTTCTGCTTGAATCCATGGACTATACAATAGAGATATTTCAGTGAAAACTTGAATGTTCAACCAGTATATTATTGAAAACGGTAAACTTTTTTCATGTGTGTCTGGTAAGCAATTAGTGCTTACTCTATAAATAAATCACCATCAGCACTAATATAAATAAATTACTATCAGCATCAATACATTTGAGCAAGTGCCTGTATCATGTAAGTTCAGAGGTCAGAAAATAAACTATTTTGGTGAAATATTACTCATACAAAAATATTAATAGTACATTTGAACTAGACTATGGTGAAAATTAACCACATGACTACATAAATTGACACTTATGACATCTGTTCAAATATTATAGATTATGGTGAAGTATCAGCTGTTTGAATTTAATACAAGGTTCAAAATGAAGTATGGTGAAATATTAACCATATGATCATGCAACCCTTGTAAGTGCCTGACTGAAGAATTATAACGCTTACTGAAACTATTTGAATATTGTAGGTTATGGTGAAGTATCAAGCATATGAAAATGCTATTTCAAGTTCAAACTGGAATATTGTGATGTACTAACTGTATCATTAAGCATATTTTGAAATCATATGATTAAATAATTATGAAACAATGCAATTATCTAAATACTTATAATATGGAAATATTATAATATGGAAACGTATCAGTCATATACAAGAACAGCAGGTTTGTTCGAAATTATGTTGAAGTATTAACCATGTGATTCAGCAAGCCTTTGAACGGAGTAAAAACATTACATACAAGATATTTTACAGTACTTTAAAATGTCAGCTACCTTTCACATTTATCAGTAGTTAATCAACATTTGCAAACACTGGCCTTGGGATGATAATCAGTAAGTTTCATTAGTAACTGCAAAATATGCTAAAGCATTAATAATATGTAACAGTCAACATGAATTCCATTTCAAACAGTACAGTAATAATTACATGTTGTCTTAAAGCTTGGAGACTGAATAAACAAGGTTGAATATGGCAAAGTATTAGTTATGCAGAAGTGATAAAATTACACAAAATATTATAGAAAAAAGTTGGGACTGCGAATAATAATGAACATTTTTTGTGTCTTCTACTACAGGGAAACTGTATGATGAAACAGTATTTGACTGGAAGTCTAAAGACAATACAGAATATAAAGAAATAATTGTAAAATAGAGATGAGCTCAAATCTGAGGTAGTAAATATTGTAGGAATGAATGTTGCTCATAAAGCTACACAAATTATTATATGGGTAAACTGATCAATATTTTCAAATATATACATTAGTATAAATTAAAGTCAAAGTGTTTAATTTCTTTTCCAAGAGACAGGTCACAGTAAATGTTTCTGATTGTGCTCAAATGTGAAGGATAAAGGATAGATATAATACTTCCGACATGGCAGTGACAGGAGGATTAGCTGCTGCTGATAGCTTAAGAATCTCTTCAAGAACATTTAATTAAATGAAAGACTGGTTTCCCTAACCACAGCAGGTTAACTCACTCGTGAAAGGCACACTGTGTATATGGTAGCAGAGCATGTTTGCAAAAAGTGGGGGATGAGAGCTGTACAAGATTTATACCAGTCATACTGACTGCTTCATTTGAATGAAGATAAGGCCATGCTAAATGTTTAGAAATTTTGGTGTAATAGAAGTGACAATGGGCCTTCTTTTTCCCTGTTGGTTGTTCTGATGGGTGGATAAAAATGAAGTCTTCAGTTAAAGAAGAGGTATGACACAGAGTGACAAAAAGTCTGAGTATAAGCCAAACGTGTGCTGTATACTGTCATGATTATAAGTAGATAGTGGAAGGAATAAAATGTTAAAGGTGCGCAGCAGATGGAGGGATGAGGTCCTGCATCAGTGAAAGCAATACCTCTCAAGTGTACCTCATTACGAGGACCGTTCCTCGTTTTGGATCTTAAAAAGTCCATGTTCCTCTAAGTTCCACACTGAAGGGGTCTGTCACACATTCAGTGTTAGGAATTTTTTTTAATGGATATCCATGGTAAATAGTATTGTATCACAACATGTTAACCTTCTTGCGTCATTCCTAGCTGAAGATGTCAGTAAACTGTCAGTATGTATTACACATTTTGCCCATTTGTTTTACATTATAAGAAGCAGTGTTCCTCATTTGAGGATGTAAGGTTGAGAGCTATGGTCAAAACAGGGGAACAATATGGACTAATAAAGAATGGATGCTATGCATTCAAATACAGTACCCACAAGACTGACTAATAATTCTATAAGGTTATACTTATAACTAAACAATGGAACCTGCATGAGACTTGCACATCAGTTTAAGTGATCTGATATAAATAAATGTAGGCAGCGGTTTAAGAAGCATAAAAAACAGAAGTAGGCTTATGTCAGGAAGAGATGTGAAGGTTCTCGCAAACCTCTTTTGTTTCCATTTCAAAGCAGTATGCCATATTATGGTAAGAAGCAGGAAAGCAAGTTCTCTCATGCAGAGAATGACATCTTGCTAAAGGCCCTCTATCTCCACAGTCAAGGGATGATTAAAAATGAGAAATATGATCATCTCTTTAATAATCACGCCTGGCAGGACGTAGCTAATGGTATGACTGTTGCTGGTAGCTAGAACAGGGTGTATGATCAAGGGAAACATCAGACCACCAACATGCTAAGTGTTCCAAAAAGTTGGCTTACCCTTATGGCATAGGAGCGGGTGGCCATCCAAGGGAAACACCAATTAACAGAGATGGAGGAATTCCTGGCATCTCCGAATGTGGTTTAAAGAAAGTTCCACAATTCACGGTGGAGTCCTAGACCTTACTGCAGAACTCAATGGCAACTCAGAATATCTGTTGGTGATGTCCCAGGTGAATATGTCTTAACATAGGCATGTATCTGCCTTTTTAATTTCTCCAAGTCTTTTGGGTTTCTAATACCATGATGGGAATGAACCCCATTCCTAAGTCAAAGTATCTGCCATAGTAGGTAAATGTCTGGCTTAGTAAAACTTACAACCATGTCAAGTTCCTTCTTCAGCGACATCAAAGTCCAAGGTGCAGAGGCCACCAGCACAACTAACGTTAACTTCTACTTTCTTGTATGACTATATTTGGTAGTATTTTCTTTTATTCTCTAAGCTTTAAGTATTGGTGAAGGGTCTTACATAGAATGCGTGATATGTTTTGTTGTATCAGCCTACTCCACTTTGGTGTACTGCTGCCTGATGTCAGGGGATTGGCTCTGATGATGACAGCCAAATGCTGGCATAGACAGTGGTCATTGTATCATTGCTGAACAGAGGTAATATGGCGTTTATCCCATTACCATTCAATGGACACAGCTTCTGAGCCTGTGCAACCCAGTCAGGGAACCCAAAAAGATACGCAAGTACAGGGAGATGTAGACGGATCTCCTGAAAAGGGATGTCTATTCCTATGGCACAAGCTACACTGAGCAAGAGGAAGACATGGATGGGTATCGTTACTTTGGCTGAGAACATTGTGGAAATCCTGAACCACCTGATCTAAGTGTGTCCATTGCAGCTGCATGGTGTTAATGCAGGGCCATACTACGAGGGACAGACACCAACAAATGTCTTGCTGAACTAGTACAGGCAGTGTGTGGCCTACATGATGACCTCCAGAAGTGAATGAACCGCAGGTGAATTGTCATGGACATGTGGTACAGGGAGTTTGCAATCAGCAGTTGCTCCTGTGTAGCCAGACATGGCCAATGCACCATCAATTTCTGGTCTGCCATGGAATAGAAAAGCCAGGGACCAGCAAACGTGCTACCATCTCCACTTCACCATACTACTTGGGTGGGGTGCTCATGCCACGTCCACGCATATGCCACCACTTCCTGTCACAGAGTACTCTGTCCTCCCAGAACTGTGTGTATTATGCCTTAGACCCTCCCTGTGGAAGGGTCTTAGACTGAACAGGGACATGCACAATCAGCATATATGTCTCCTGTGGGAACCCCGGACCTGTACAATAGACCTTGGCATAGTGCTGCAACAGCTGCTGAGGCTGTGTCCCAGCAAACACGGAGTCAGATTTCTGCACTGCTCACCTCCACACACAGGTACACACACAAATACAGACAAAGGAAATAGCACCTGCTCCCTGTCCAGTCAAAACCAGTTTCTCAATCAATCAACACAGACCTAACACACATCACAAAATACTGTTCAAGCTCACCATTACACCCACAAAAGTGACCATTAATGACACTTGGCATTGTGGCCATCCCCACCTATATATATATGATAGCTGTGCCCTAACCTCTTTAATTTACTTGGACACCCAACACCTGATGTACACATAACATAGCACAGTTTGGTGAAAATTTGCATACATCCTTGTTAACTTTCTGTACGAAGTTTACACCAGCTTAGAGTTGTAAATCAGATGCTGCCTCTTAGCCAGTGCCACAAAATAATGCACCAAGCATTGTTTGGCATATTCCCTTTCTGCAGTTGGGTCCTCCACAGACTCCACATCAGGCACCTCCCTCTACTGTGGAGTCTGGTACTCCCACATCCTGAATGTTTCTGCCCTGCTATAAAACTCTGGAACACCAGGATACAGTAATAAACTTAAAAACCTCTCAATGGCTCTACATAAGAGTCACTGCTTGATTTACTTCATGAATAGTACATCAAGCAATCACAAATTCAAGTATACCAAAAACTGTAAATCTGTGAAAAATATGTGCACAAAAAAGAGCAAGAATAAAAAAAAAAGCATCTCTCTGCTCCAGACATGAGTTCTTCCTCCCCCAAAAGCCTCAGAAACACACAGATTGAAGTGAACTTGCCACAAAAGTGCCAATGCTCCACCCTAGCCCATACATAGGGGATGAGGAGAGTCGAGAACTTCTCCTCTGATGTGAGAAAGGCCCATGCTGGGTAAAACTAACAGAAAATTCTCAAAATGTTATAAAGAAGGGAACAGTTGAGATTTTTTGAGGTTTACAGTAATCCCTTATGTATGAAACTGGGTACATATCCCTTTCCTAAACATAATTATGTCCTATCTAGGTGACACTGAGAGCAGCCAATCATCCAGAAAAGGAAATACATAAGACTTAGAGAGTGCAAAGGTAAGTGGCAAAACATGAAATGCACTAGGTGAAGATAAAAGCTGCAGATGACAGACAAAATGGTAAGGCTCTAACACCTAACCAAGAAATTTATGGAAAGAGGAACAAACATGAATATAGAGAAAAACATAGTGCATATCTATGGCACAGAAGTATCTCCCCTTTTCAAGAGGAGGGACAATATATGAACATACACTTTGGTATCTTCCTAACTTTTTGTATCAACAATAAATATTCATATCTAAAAAGTCTAGGCAAAGCTAACATTTCTAATCTTTCTGGGACAAGGAAAAAGCTGGATCAAAAAAATCTTCATTTTCTAATGTGAGGACTGGATATATGTTTTTATTCTGAAGTCTTAAAAAACACCCCATTAAGAGATGGGTTACCTCTGTGAATATCCAACAAAAAGAAAATGAAATTACAAGATCTGGATAATATGACCACAAGCTCTTCCACAGTCTTCATGCAGACATTTATTTGTCCCGTACCACTTTACCAAATATTCTGAGGTCACACGCTCTTGTGGCAGATTAACAAAGTTTGTGGAAATTGTCCAGGACTTGTGTAGGACTCATTTCACAATAATACACATGACAGAACCTCCTGCCAAAGAGGAAAAAGGTGCCTGATGGATTGGGGGGCATGAAAGACCTGGGATGTTTGTGAACTTTTCTTAGATCAGATGAATAACGCACTGATCGGACACAACTGTCTTACATGTCATTGTGTGCCTCTGTGTGTGAACAGGAAATTGTCCTTTGACCATTTCCCAGGGTCCTGCAAGACGGTGAGGAACAAGTTAAACTCCAGAAGAATTATGGAGATAACTGAAGTTATGGCCTTCTACTTCTATTAAAACGTCTGTTGGTGTGCTTGGGAACCACTGGAGTTTGAAACTATGGGATCTGAACGTTTGCATTTGCTTCTTACCAGTCCCTGTTTTGGGATGATTGGCTACTGACTTGTAACCTATTTCTTTAAGCCAAAGAGGATCTAACTAATATTTTGTCAATGAGGTTATGACCAGTGAAGGGCATATTAAGCAACTAAGGCTCCTCAGATATGTGCGACCATGCATACCATTAAAATGCAGAATCAACCAAATGTTCCTCAAAGTCCTCCAGATTGCATAGAAGCACAGTCTTTTGGTGCATATTTAAAAACACCTCATTGTCGCTCCTTAGATTATTGTGCAAGCATCCCTAGTATCTGGATAAATACTAAATGTGGTTGGGGAGGTAGAAGTCTAGGGTGGAGGTTTAGAAAAAGATGAAAAAATACCTTCTGCCCAGATTTTAATGTATTAGGATTGTTTGTTGAGTTAGGACACTGAGGTTGTGTGACAATAATTGCTGGTCATGCCCAGACATGGTACTTGTAGAAGGAGCTCTTTGTTACAGGTCCAAAAAAGGTATATCCCACTAAAAAGGGACACTTCCCATCTGCCCTTTGAGACATCTCTGAGGAGACACTTAAAGTCTATCCTTGATGCTCCCTGACTGAACCACTGCAATGACCCTCTTCAGCAGATTCCTCTCAAGTAAAACTTAGGGCTTGACTCCACTAACTGTCAGAAAAACAGACATCATATCCAACTCATCCTCATCCTCATACACCTTAATTTATTTTTTATTTATTTTACATTTGTTGACCGGGATAGTTCGACTGGATGCATGTCCATTTTCAGTGGAGGCCCGGGGAGAAAAGCTCCAAGGGTAAGCAGATACAGCATTACATAATACCAGCATTACATATTACAAACAGACTACTTACAGAGACTACATAAGTAAGCAAGTTAAACAAGTTCCACAGGTTACAGTTAATCCTGAGCACAAGTCAGGATTAAATTAAATTACACAGTAAACTGGTTAACAGATTTTTACACATTCTAGAAAGAGTTAGCTAGGCTTAATACATTGACATAGCCAGTTAAGTGACAAATGTTGTTTGAGTCTAGTTTTAAATTGACCTATGGAAAGTAAGGTAATATCAGCTGGAAGAGAGTTCCAGGATTTACTTACAGAGTTTGCAAAGAGAGAATCACCGGCTGTGTTATTAATTTTGCAAGTCTGAATTAGTAGTTTGTTACAGGATCGAAGCAGTCTAGGATTGTTATACGGGGTGATAATATTTTTAAGTGCAGGAGTATTGTCCGGATTATAGAGGATTTTATAGGCCATAATCAGTTGGTTATACTGGATTAGGCTGGGTAGTTCAAGCCACCCAAGCTGATTTAGATTGATGCAATGATGTGTCCTAAAAGGCAGCCCAGTGGCAAACCTGGCAATGTGGTTGTAGCAGATTGAGAGTTTGTTAAGGACAGTCTTGTTTAAATTTGAGAGTAGAGGGGATGCATACAGAAGGGTTGAAAGAAGGTGAGAGCGAGCTATGGCAATTTTAGCTGGAGGGGTTAGGAAGGCTTTTATTCTGTAAAGTGACCCTAGTTTTTATTGATGGTTTTGATAGTTTGGTTAACATGTAGGTCAAATTTTAGATTATTGTCTATGATGACACCTAATAGTTTTGTAGATGGGTCAGGGGAGATTATTGTGCCATCATTTGATTTTATGGTAAAGGTGAAAGTGGTAGACCTACGTGTTGGTGAAAATAACAGCATTTTAGTTTTTTTGGGATTTAGGATCAGACGATGTTCAGAAAGCCAGTTTTCTATTGTATTAAAGGTGGTCTGGGTAGCTGACCATAACTCTACTGGAGATGTGGCTGAGCAAATCAGAGTAGAGTCATCAGCATATTGGATACAGCTGACTTTTGGGATGACAGTATAAAGGTCGTTAATGAAGATGGAGTATAGAGCCTTGTGGTACTCCGAGGGTGTTAGGTAGAAGGTTAGACAGTTTGTTCTGCCAGAGGACAGCCTGCTGTCGACCATTCAGGTAGGATTGAAACCATTGGAGGGCTGCAGTATCTAGACAATGTTTGCAAGGTGTGGATTAAAAGTTGGTGATCAACCATATCGAATGCCTTGGAAAGATCCAAAAAGAGGGCTGAGGATATATAATTATTGTTGTGATTATGGTTTATGATGTTGGTAAAGGCTAGGAGGGCTGAAGTAGTGCTGTGATGAGGACGGAAGCCATGCTGAGTGTCTGCCATAAGGCGATTCTGGATTAGGTGGTGCATGAGTTGTCTATGAATACATTTTTCCATAATCTTTACATGTGGAGAGAGTATAGCTATTGGCCTATAATTGCAGAATTCAGTAGAGCTGCCTCCTTTGTGAAGTGGGATTACATAGGATATTTTCCAGATGGTGGGAATTTTAGCTTCTACTATGGTTCGACTGATTAGTATTGAGATGGGGTAAGCAATAGCATTAGCTGATTTTTGTATGTACTCGGCAGGGAGTTGATCAGCAGAAAGTATAGTGGGTTTTAATTTTTTGATCAAGGTACGGATAAGTGAAGTGGCGACTGGTTGGAAGCTGAACGCGAGTAGGTTTCTAGGGGTGCTACTTTCAGGACCAGGGGAGCTAGGAGGTAGTTGGCTAGCTAGGGCTTGAATTGTCTCAGTAAAGAATTGGTTAAAACTATCAGAAACATCTTCAGGGGTTTTATCAATAGTAGCAGCAGGGATTGGGGTTGAAGTTTGTCCAGGATGTAGTAGATTATTTAAACCTGCCCAAAACTTCTGAGGGCTATTTTGATTTACTGTCTGTAAATTACAGTAGTATTGTTTTTTGTCTTGTAAAATTGATTTTTTGGTTTCGTTCCTGGATTGCCTGTATTTAATGTGATCTTGAGGGTCTTTAGAAGAACGCCATAAAGCCCATGCTTTGTTTCTAAGGGTAATTTTGAGTTTAGACTCTATAGAAAGCCATGGCGCAGATTTTGCCTTGGTTCTCTTTGAACAAACAGGTGCATGCAAATCAAGGATCTCAAGGAATTTGTTGTTAAAGTATGCTACTGCTTCCTCTAAGGGGAGGTGTTTTAGAATAGACCAATTACATGAGTTAGTTCTTGTTGGAATTTGGCAGGGTCAAAGTTTTTATTGTTTCTAACCTTTTTGAGTAAGGGTTGTTGGGAATTAATGGTTTTGTGCTTAATTACATATGTGAGAAGGTGATCGCTTAGGCCATTAAGGAGGGTACCAGAGGTGTACAGTTGGGGGTGACTATTTATCAGTACCCAGTCAAGTATACTTTCTTTTTGGTTGGGTTTACCTATCCTGGTAGGGGTGGATATGATTTGCGTAAATGCATGCAGGTTAATATGGGTGGTTGGGGATTCTGAGGAACAGGTGCCCCAGTCTATGTTAAAGTCTCCAAGTAGTAGGGTTTCTTAATTGTTACAGGAGAAGAGGAAAGGGAAGCCTTAATTTTTGATTCTCCATCCAGCCAAACAGGTTTTGATGACCATTACTCATACTGATGACTTCAAGAGGTCCAATGACAATTTATACAGAACAGACTTAATCATAACTACTCTACAAGTAAAAGAAAGAAAAAACAGGAAAATGCATTGTGCTAATAGTAATATAAAACTATAGTAATAGTAAACAGAAAGTCACCCAGCTATGTATCAAATAAAGAGGAAAAAGTATGGTTGTGTGTAAGAAATTTACTACAACGGCAGATCTTCAAGGAAAGGTCACTGTAAAAGTAAATCACAACATTTGGGATTACACATCTTCCTGAGTCCAATGTCTTTCTTTCCAGTTATTCTGCAAGCAGTGGTTATTCCCTATACGGGAACCAACAAAAGGCTTGCATGTGATAACTGCAAATATAGGCTGCATGAGACTCACCTATATGTAAGCTAATAAGCTATACCGCTATGTGTTCTCTTGGGTTCCCTGCAGGGATATCTGCTTGAGATACGAGAACAGATGTACACAGTAATAGCAATACTAATACAAAAATCTCAGTAAATATTTTGAAAAACTGATAAGATATGTGTGTCTTCATCAAAGCTGAACTGAAGAGGGTCCAGGGATAACAGATTTTCAATGTCCAGAATAATGAATAATGGCAAAATATCTTTTGTAGCTTTACACATGACACTAATGGGTCTATGGTTACCAGGGTCAGTGGTTCAGCTATTGTTGTACAGCAACATTACAGATGCTAGTACGTTTAAGTCAGCACTTTAGGTGAGCAAAATAAAACCTCTTATACACCAAGTAATTTCTTTCTGTTATCGTGTATTCTACAAAAGGGTTTAGGAGGTGTGTGTACAGTTTATCACATGGCTGTGTTTTTTCCCTTAAATAACCTTCAAACTCATTTTTTTCCAGTCTGCTATGAGGGCTTTCAAAGGTGGAATCAGGGCCATCGCCTTTAGAGCAGTATGATTGCAAATAATCGTTTTTTTTCACATCATGTCACTTAGGGTGACCTATACATGTGCTGCAAAGGCTGAGACTTCCCCAGTAAGACGCATAGATCTGTTGCAAAATCACAAAGAGCATTCTCTGACGTTTTCTAGTGCACAAGAAAAAGCTCTATTCTGAGATCAAAATATTTTCTGCAGTGGGTAGCCACATCTGTTCCCACAGGGTGTGTGGAGTAAAGTTCTTTGTACCGTTTCTCAGGAAGACTTCCTCTACAGCCCTTTAGCACAATAGCTGTGCCAGTACAGCCTTTGTTTGTGACCAACAACAATATGCTCTTTACACACACACACACACACACACACAAACACAATTTATATGCCATATATATGGGTCTATGTCACATGATAAACTTTTTAAACACTCGAAAAAAATATCGAACACACCATATGATCATGTTTCTGAAAAATCAAACATTAAAGAAAAAAAATCTATCTTTTTTACATTTTTCCAGAGGGGCAAAGCTGATCAACTGATAGGGACCCATATATATGAGCGAACATGTGTGTGTGTGTCTATAATGTGTGTGTGTGTGTGTGTGTATATATATATATATATATATATATATATATATATATGTATATACACACACACACACATTATAGACACACACACATGCATACACATGTCCGCTCAGCAAAGTATTAACACTAAAACAAAAATGCCAGCCGAAGAACCGGTGAGGCAGAGGAATTATTATTACAAAGTATGTAAAACAGAATTAATGGATGAGCCAGAAAGTTTTGCAAACAGCACTTTGTCAAATTTGAACATAAGAATTTTAAAAAGGAAACCCAAACAGGTAATTGAATGGGTCCTGGGAATGTTTAGCAGAAGCTCTTGTGTATAAAAAAGTCAGCTCTCACCTTCCGTAGAACTTCTTCAATGTACTCAGTAAGGTTGGTTATACTGATCCAAGTTTACCATGTTTCAGAAAACAACAGGTCAAGTGGTGGCAATGAACTGTGGCTAATAGGTAGCTGGTGCTTGTAACTGTCATAATCCCAGGACCTGCTGGTGTAAGCCAAAGGTGAGAGAGTTGCAAAGTTAAAGAAAGAGGCCTTCCATGCAGTATTAGAGTGGGGACTGTGAATGTGACTGACATACACTAACAAGCTAGAAAAGCAGTAGTTACTAAAATGTAGGACTTTGTACTGGAGGTGTTTTGCAAACCCATAGAGAATGACTTTCAAATTGCCTTACATAGTTTTTGTCAAATATTGGTGACTTGGGCTAAAAAGGTGAAATACTACCTAAACTCATCTCAACAAAACAAAACAGAAAAAAAAATTAGCTTAACTGAGGGCAATGTCAAGAGATGGAAAAACACTTTAAGGAGCTCTCGAATCCATGAACACTCTGAGGAGGCAGTATCAAAAGAAGACTTAATACAACTTTTCAATGTTGCCCCAACAACTGTAACAATACATCTGGACTTGAATACTATTGTTAATGATCCCCATTTTCAAAAAAGGGGACAGCAAGATGTGCTGCAGGTGGAGGTAGCACATTCCTTAGCCTCCGTAAGAAAGCATACGATGGGGTGTTAGGAAGGAGACCTCATCCAGCATTTGAGCCTCTTATTTAGGAGGAGCAATGAAGATTCTTTGTCCTGGTCATGGAAGAGCAGATCAACTCTTTATCCTTCTACAGGTATGGGATGAGTCATGGGAATTTACAAACATTGTTTTCATGTGTTTTGCAAACTTGGAGAGGACATATGACCATGGACCCTGCAATGCATTTTTGGAAGTGCTAAAATGTGAAAAGACCCTGGCTGCTATTGTGAGCTATTCAGTCTCTGTATTCGATGAGTGAGAGATGGATCTTTATGCCCACCATTAATCCAGACATATTCAAGGGGGACAGTATTACAGCTCCATAAAGAGTGTTTGTCTCTCTTCCTAGTCAACATTTTCACATACAGGATGTCAAGGCATAACCATGACCCTGTACACAATTCAGTCTGGGGATCTGTGGGATGTGTCTCTATTTTCAAATGATGCTGTCCTCTAAGCCTGAACTGACTATCTCTAGCAAATATTAGAGTGATTTGCTGCTGAGTGTGATGTAGCCAGGATGACGATTACAAACTCCAAACCAGAGGATATTGTTAACCACAGGAAAAGAACTGACTGTTCTCTGTAGGTGGATGTGTGGATCAGAGGATCAGATGTGCCTCAGGAGGAGGAGGAGGAGTCTAAGTATCCTGGGAATGAAGGTACAGAGGAATGGAAAACTCTTCAGGAGATGTGTGCAGCAGCAGTACTGAGGGCATTTTAAACACCTACGGTGATTAAGTTAGACTTGAGTGACTAAACAAAGCTGTCAATTTATTGCTCAGTCTATGCCTTACCTAGGGGGATGAGTTCTGGATAATTAACGAAAGGATTAGATCATTAATGCAAGCAGCAGAACTGAGGCTCATCTGCAGTGTACCTTGAAGACATTCTCCAAGAAAAAATTAAGAGCTCAGCAATCCAGGGAGTAGAATCATAGGTAGGGTGGGATGTAGGGGGCTGCCACTCCAGGGCACAAGGTGTTAAGGGGCCCGATCTGCAGATACCAGTCAGTCAGAGCAGTAAAGGCATTTCTAAATGTCTCTACAAAATTGAATGCGGATATCACTTTTGTGGTCAGGAGTGAAGCACTTCAGAGGTCTGTGTGTGGTATACATTGTAACAAGCTAGAGTTTTTAAACTAAAAAGTGTTTTCTTGAGTTTTTACTTCTCAACTTAGATTTGAGGGGTGCAAGATCAGGGAATAGTACTAAGCACTAGATGAGCCAGCTACTGCTGTGTTCAGGGTGATCTTGGGAGTGCAGTCATTGCTGTACATGTTGACAACAGTTGTTGTGGTTTGATTTAGGGCTTCTTGTGAAGGCTGTCCCCTGGGTGCCTCCACAGTGTGTGTGTTGTATGCAAAACCCAGTGCAGGAGACTCTGAGGCAGATACAGGACACAATGGAAGGATTACACATCTCAGCTTGCCTTGGAATGTCTGGATTTGACTTTTCACAAAATGACCAGATATGCGTCACATATTTTTCATCTGTTCTTCACAAAATTTGTGGTTTTCTGGAAATCATTGAGAAATGAAGTCACTAAATACTGGCAGACATTTGAATTTCAGACCTGTCATTCTAAAAATGATCTAAATTTATAAGAGCAATAATTAAAATTGGTCCATGTCTTTTGGCCCTTTGTCCCCCACAATTTTTGCTTTTGTCCAGATTTCCTTTTCTAACAGGTTGAGAAATAAGAAACCGGATGAGTCACAGACTTTTGCTGAGTCTAGAGAAGTCTGGTCTACCTTTACATGGCTTCTTACCGCCATGACACTGATCAGGACAAGAGGCTTAAAAAATTGAGAGTCTGTTCTCTGAAATTAGTCATTTATCTGTTTTTGTTCAAGGGGTGTCTAACTGAGTTGAGGCCCATTTTTAGTGAAGGTTCAGCAGCACGGTCTGATTAAGCGATTTGCTCAGTGTCAAGTTAGTAAGCAAATGGAAACTAAGGGACTCAGATCTAGGGCTAGAAATGAAGCTATTTAGAAGCTTATACCACTAATCCTCTGCATGGAAACAATGCACAATAATTATCTTCCTAGACTAACATGGGTTTTGCCAATACTGTTTTTAAAACAACAGAAACACTACTGTTTCAAAACGTATAGCAGTGAAGAGATACCAAATAGCTGGGTAACTACAGCAGAGCTAGTAAGGGAGACGGCTAGAAAGGTGCTTGGTATAACATCTGGACAGAGGAAGATGACAAGGAGACATGGTGGTGGAATGAGGAAGTACAGGAAAGTATACAGAGAAAGAGGTTGGCAAAGAAGAAGTTGGATTGTCAGAGAGATGAAGAAAGTAGACAGGAGTGTAAGGAAATGAGGTGCATGGCAAAGAGACAGGGGGCGAAGGATAAGGCATATGAAGAGTTGTATGAAAGGGTGGACACTAAGGAGGGAGAAAAAGACCTGTACCGATTGGCTAGACAGAGGGACCGAGCTAGGAAAGATGTGCAGCAGGTAAAGGTGATAAAGGATAATGTGGGAAACATACTCACAAGGGAGGAGAGTGTGTTGAGGAGATGGAAAGAGTACTTTGAAGGGTTGATGAATGAAAAGAATGAGAGGGAGAGAAGGATGGATGATGCAGGGATAGTGAATCACGAAGTACAATGGATTAGCAAGGAGGAAGTAAGGATAGCTATGAAGAGAATGAAGACTGGAAAGGCTGTTGGCCCAGATGATATATCTGTGGAAGCATGGAGGTGTTTAGGTGAAATGGCAGTGGAGTTTTTAACCAGATTGTTTAATGAAATCTTGGAAAGTGAGAGGATGCCTGAGGAATGGAGAAAAAGTGTTTTGGTACCGATTTTTAAGAATAAGGGTGATGTGCAGAGCTGTAGTAACTACAGAGGGATTAAACTGATCAGTCACAGCATGAAGTTATGGGAAAGAGTAGTGGAAGCAAGGTTAAGAAGGGACGTGATGATTAGTGATCAGCAGTATGGTTTCATGCCGGGAAAGAGCACTACAGATGCGATGTTTGCTCTGAGAGTGTTGATGGAGAAGTACAGAGAATGTCAGAAGGAGTTGCACTGTGTTTTTGTAGACTTAGAGAAAGCATATGACAGGGTGCCTAGAGAGGAGCTGTGGTACTGTATGAGGAAGTCAGGAGTGTCAGAGAAGTATGTAAGAGTGGTACAGGATATGTACGAGGGTAGTTTCACAGTGGTGAGGTCTGCGGTGGGAGTGATGGATGCGTTTAAGGTGGAGGTGGGGTTACATCAAGGATCAGCTCTGAGCCCTTTCTTATTTGCAATGGTGATGGACAGGTTGACAGATGAGATCAGGCAGGAGTCCCCATGGACAATGATGTTTGCAGATGACATTGTCATCTGTAGTAAGAGTAGGGAACAGGTGGAGGAGACCCTGGAGAGATGGAGATATGCTCTAGAGAGAACAGGAACTGAAGGTCAGCAAGACTAAGACAGAATATATGTGTGTGAATGAGAGGGAGGATAGAGGAATGGTGAGGATGCAAGGAGTAGAGGTGGTGAAGGTGGATGAGTTTAAATACTTGGGGTCAGTAGTTCAGAGTAACGATGAGTGTGGAAGAGAGGTGAAGAAGCGAGTACAGGCAGGATGGAGTGGGTGGAGAAGAGTGTCAGGAGTGATTTGTGACAGATGAGTACCTGTAAGAGTGAAAGGGAAGGTCTACAAGAGGGTAGTGAGACCAGCTATGTTATATGGGTTGGAGACAGTGGCATTGACAAAAATGCAGGAGTTTGAGCTGGATGTGGCAGAATTAAAGATGTTAAGATTTGCACTGGGTGCGACGAGGGTGGAAAGGATTAGGAATAAGTATATTAGAGGGTCAGCTCAGGTTGGAAGATTTGGAGACTAAGCCAGAGAGGCATGATTACGTTGGTTTGGACATGTGCTGAGGAAGGATGTTGAGTATATTGGGAAAAAGATGCTAAGGATGAAGTTACCAGGTAACAGGAAAAGAGGAAGGCCTAAGATAAGGTTTATGGATGTGCTGAGAGAGGACATGCAAGTGGTTGGTGTGACAGAGCAAGATGCAGAGGACAGGAAAAAATGGAAACAGGTGATCTGCTGTGGTGACCCCTAACGGGAACAGCCGAAAGAAGATGATGATGATGATGATGATGATGATAATAAACCCCTACTAACAAGATACATCTCTCTCCCTTGACTGTGAAGAAATTGTATTAACTGTTCAAAGATAAAAGTTGTGATGAACGTTATTTACTTTTTTCCTGATTGTTTTTTTCATACTCATATTTCTCATACACACTCCTCAAGACAAACCAAAACAATGACCAACTGTGAAAGACTGGTAGAAGCTGTCAGTTAGTTTCACAAAGAGACTGTCTCTATACTCCAAAGAGTGCTGCCTTCAGACGGAGTATCAAAGGGAGAGAAATAATGACCACAGTACTGCATTTCAGTTTGATCTCCCGTACGTGTACCGTCCCTTTGTGCCAAGCCAACACCGATGACTTTTTAACAGAGTTAAGCTTAAGCTCCCTTTCACAACAGCTTGCTTCCCCACACCTGCCAAGGACAGCCTCAGATGATTGACTTTGATCAAAGTTTAATAAATAGCCACAGCACTGTATTTTAACTTCCTGCACTCACACACATACGCACTGCCTCTTCTTAACATGCCATATATGGATGATCATTAAACAGTGATCAGGTACTTGCTTTTTGCTCTACCACCCATCTACCTTCCTACCTCTTATTCTTCAAACAACAACTTGAGAATTTTCATTCCCAAACTTTCATAATGATTACATATAGTCTTTTGCCATAAGAAGCATTTTGTGCTCATTAAGCTCACCCACCTTGCAGCCATAATATGCATTAAACATTTAGAACAAAACACTGCTGTGTGCAGTGTGAACTGTTAGAACTGCCTACATTTCTATCTGGTATCCTGTAAGCATTACTTGCTATGCCTACAATAGAAAACCATCCTTTTAAAAAAAATCTAACAGCCTGCACCCACCAGCAATCTCTTGTAAAATGACTACATACAGCTAGGAAAGAACTGAACTGTCTGCATTTATTGAATCAGGCTGTTCTGAGCAATTTCTGTCTGTATTTATCGCCTATACTAACATGTCAAAGACTGACTATCCACAGCCTATTACTAAGTGACAGGGAAAGAATTGTAATGGCGTGACAATAAGTAGCATGATGTTTCACTTCCTGGTAGAACTGCCACTAAATTTTAACACCCCTCTTATTTTACCATCATTACTTCCCACATACACATTTCACATGACACCCATTCCTAACCCTCCCCAAACAACATTACTACTATCATACAAACACTTCTGCTTGTATTTTCTCATTTTCCAACTTCCATCTATTATTCTGCATTTCAAATTCTACTTTCCCCAAATAATCATCACTACCTCCTATCTTAACTATGTCATCATACTCTGTGTACTCAAACTCTTCTATTTCTCACATCTCAGAAACATAACAGATGTTACCAGGACAATCTAACTCTCTTTCTTCCCAGAAAATGCTTCCACCAGCTTTCAGACTCCGCCACCACTAAATATCCTACAGCACTGCAACTTCCTGCTTCTTTCTTGATTCCTACTTCCCCACTACCTAGCATCAATAATACAGATTCCTTTACTTGATCATTACGCTCCTCAGTTTATCTGCTATTCTTCTCCACCTACTGAGCCATCTCCCATCCTACCATGACTCAGTAATAGCTCTCCACCTCTGTCCCAGCCATCTGTCCACACCTCCTTCTTAAACTCTCCACACATCGCACCAAATCTAACTGACAATGCCTCTCACCGTAATTTCAAATGCAAACTGATTAAGTGAATTTCACTTCAAATCAAAATAAAATTAAATGGAAAATACTATCCAAAAAACAAGAATCAGTAATACCGCCATACACTAAAAATCCTCCTAAGAGGAAACAGTCACCCTAATCCTGGCCCCACCTATCTCAACCATCATCAAGTCAATTCCCTTATACACAGTACTCTAATCACTTAATGAACAACCTCCAACCCCAGCAATCTAACTTTTGCTGCTATAAATATTAGAATTATAAAAAACAAAACTAATGAACTACATGCCTAGATTACCCAACACAAGCCTGATATTCTAGCTACAACTGAAAAGTGGCTCAAATCCAGCATAAAGGACTCTGGAACTACACCCTCAGCTAAAATATTATCTGTAATGACCATATAAAGAGGAAAGGCAATAGCATTGCTTTAATATTTCCGAAGAACTACCACATTTCCCTGTAAAACAAACAATATCAAAATTCAGTTCAGCTGAGCTTATCACTTTACTGAAAATAAGCAAATATAAAGAAATATTTATTACTGTCCTCTACATTCCTCCTAGTGACAGTACAGCTACATTGGAATATATCCTACACTGTACATCTACAATTCCACAAGAAAAAATAACTACCAGGTAATGTCAATATCAATTGGTTAGACATAACTGCTAACTCCCCTTCATCTAGAGTGAGTTTATATCACTCAACTAATTAATAGCTCCACACATTATAGCAACAAATCAAATCCCTTATTAGGCTGGATCCTAGTATCTATCCCTAGCAAATTCACCACCGCAGGCACGATGTCAAACTCTCTGAGTGACCATCTCCCAATCTATACAATAGACATCTAGATCACACATTCACTTAAACAGCATGTTTATAAAACAACATGCAACACATCCAAGTTTACCTCAAAAATAGTCATCATTACTTTATCATCTATTAAATGAAATATCCTAAAAATCTTCCCCTTAGATGATGCTGTAAATGAATTCAATTACAACTTTCATAAATATCTTAAATAGTCTTGCACTTCCTAGAAGGAAGAGACTAAAAGCAAATAATACAATTTGGCTATCCACAAAGAGTAGAATGCTAAGAATGTATAGAAAAAATACATGGAAAAAATGGCAAAAATATAATACACAATATCTTGAAAACTTCAAAAAACTATACTACGAGAACCTCCAGAACAATAGTAAACACAACTGTGAAAAATTCTGGTCAGAAATTAAAAAAATCTTACATCTCAGTCAAAATTTCACCCCAACCCCTCCCCCAATAATTCACTACTCAAAATTGCAATAGAATTCAACTCTTATTTCATAGATAGTATAGCATCCCTAACCAAGGATTCCCCAACAGCCAATCCCAACCCTGCTCAACAGCCACATCACCACATTCACTTTCACCTTCATACCTGTGCCCACATCCTATGCAAAACTATTCTTAAAACAAACTCAAACCATGCTCTACTTCATATGATTATCTTTCAAGAAAGTACCTTAAAATAGCAGCCAACAGCATTGTCAATCCTGTCTCAATATTTACAAACAGGTCAATTCAGGTCAGTCCAGGAATTCTACAGTCCTTCTCCCTGGAAAAATTACACATTATCCCTCTACACAAAGGAGGAAATTCAATAGACATTACTAACTTTAGACCGACAGAATTTATCCCACTATTCAAAGTACTTGAAAAATGTTCTCAAAAATAATTGCTTAACTATCTTCAAAGCAGGAAAGTACAGTTGTGTAAAATCTTACCATAACAGTATATGTCCTTCTCTTCACTGTGCAGTATTTCTTACAATAGGGATCCCCTGCAAAGGGTGGCCTGACATCCGCCAAGTATACCAAAGCCTTTAGGTTGCTAAGAGTACACTGTACATCACACATACACTTCCCATGTACAGTGTAGGGCATAAAGGTGATGTCCGGACTTAATATCCTCACAACTGAAAGCCCCAATAGGAACACCAGCCCAAGGAATAGAGAGGTAATAGGCACATCCAGAAGAGAAAAGAACCAGGGGGAGGAGGGAGGGAGTGAATACTGCAACAGTGAAGACAAAGGCATCTACCATTATGGTAAGATTTTACAGAACTATGCTATGTCCTTCCATTATACTGTTGCAGTATTCCTTACAATAGGGAGAGTATAAAAGCTCATGAAGATGAAAAGGGGGGAGGGGGAGGAAAGACCAGCAGAGCCCTCTAGGAAACCATGAAGGAGGGCCCTAGAAACTCCAGCTCTAGCCCTGGATATGACATCCAACTTAAAGTGTTTAGTGGAAGTATGCACAGAAGTCCAGATAGCTGCCTCAAGAATAGAATTAGTATCTAAACCCTTGAAAAAAGTACCAGAAGAAGCTACAATCCTAGTCGAATGAGCCTTAACTGAAGGAGGGAGGCTCCTGCCATGCAAAGAATAACGAAAAAAGAAATGGCCTTAGATAGCCAAGAAGAAATAGTTTGCTCAGAAACAGCCAATCCCAAAGATCTAGGATGAAAGGAAACACAAAGCTGATGAGATACAGTGCAATTTAAAACTATTTGTCCCCTTCCTGATTTCTTATTTCTTTGCATGTCTGTAACACTTAAATGTTTCAGAACATCAAACAAATTTAATTAGACAAAGATAACCCAAGTAAATGCAAAATGCAGTTTGTAAGTGATGTTTTTATTTATTAAGGAAAAAAAAGCTATCCAAACCTACATGGTACTATGTGAAAAAATAATCGCCCCCCCCCCCCTTGTTAAATCATGAAGTAACTGTGGTTAATCACATTTTTGGTAAAGCTGAGTTCAATTTCACTAGCCACACCCAGGCCTGATTACTGACAGACCTGTTGAATCAAGAGATCACTTAAATAGAACCTGTCAGACAAAGTGAAGAAGGCCAAAAGATCCCAAAAAGGAAGACATCATGCCGCGATCTGAAGAAATTCCAGAAAGACATCTATCAGTCTGGAAAAGGTTACAAAGCCATTTCTAAAGCTTTGGGACTCCAGCGAACCATGGTGAGAGCCATTATTCACAAATGGAGAAAACATGGAAGAGTGGCGAACCTTCCCAGGAGTGGCCAGCCTATAAAAATTACCCCAAGAGCGCAGCGATGACTCATTCAAGAGGTCACAAAAGAACCCAGAACAACATCTAGAGAATTGCAGGCCTCACTTGTCTCAGTTAAGGTCAGTGTTCATGACTCAATCATAAAAAGAGACTGGGCAAAAATGGCATGCATGGCAGAGTTCCAAGGCGAAAACCACTGCTGACCAAAAAGAACTTAAAGGCTCATCTCACTTTTGCCAAAAAACATCTTGATGATTCCCAAGACTTTTGGGAAAATATTCTGTGGACTGACTAAACAAAAGCTGAACTTTTTGGAAGCTGTGTGTCCTGTTACATCTGGCGTAAAAGTAACACAGCATTTCAGAAAAAGAACATCATGCCAACATTCAAACATGGTAGTGGTAGTGTACTGGTCTGGGGCTGCTTTGTTGCTTCTGGACCTGGATGACTTGCTGTGATTAATGGAACCATGAATTCTGCTCTCTACCACAAAAGCCTGTTGGAGAATGTCCGGCCATCAGTTCGTGACCTCGGGCTGATGCGCATTTGGGTTCTGCAGTAGGACAATTATCCAAAACACACCAGCAAGTCCACCTCTAAATGGCTTAAAAAAAAAACAAAATGAAGGTTTTGGAGTGGCCTAGTCAAAGTCCGGACTTGAATCCAATTGAGATGCTGTAGCATGACCTTAAAAAGGCAGTTCATGCACGGAAACCCTCCAATATGGCTGAATTAAAACAATTCTGCAAAGAAGAGTGGGCTAAAATTCCTCAACAGCGATGTGAAAGACTCATTGTTAGTTATCACAAATGCTTGACTGCAGCTGTTGCCGCTAAGGGTGGCACAACCAGTTATTAGGTTTAGGGGGCAATTACTTTTTCACATAGGGCCATGTAGGTTCGGATAGTTTTTTTTCCTTAAAAAATAAAATCATGACTTAAAAACTACATTTTGTGTTTACTTGGGTTATCTTTGTCTAAAATGTATATTTGTTTGCTTATCTGAAACATTTAAGTGTGACAAACATGGAAAAAAATAAGAAATCAGGAAGGGGGCAAATACTTTTCCACTGCACTGTTATGTGAAAAGCTTTAGTCTTATCCAAATAAGATCCGAGTTGCCTATGCACATCCAAACTGTGCAAAACCTTCTCACTAGCAGATTGTGCGGAAGGGAAGAAAGTGGGCAAATGAAAAGACTGATTAAGAGACAACTCATTCACCATCTTGGGCATAAAACAAGGGTTAGTACGAAGGGATACCCTGTCCTTATGGAAAACGAAAAAAGGAAGGGGGGGACAGCCATAAGGGCTTGAAGCTCAGACACCTGTCTGGCAGAAGTAATGGTCAACAAAAGAGCATTCTTGCAAGAACAATGCTGCAAGGAAGCTGAAGGTGCAGGGTCAAAAGGAGCCTGAGTCAATTACTCCAAAACAAGACAAAAAAAAGTAAAGTTCCAGGAAGGAGGGTCAGGCCTCCTGGGTGGTCTAATATGAAAGAAGCCTTTAAGAAATTGTTTAGTCTCAAATCTATAGGCTAAAGGGGGTGCGAGAAGCAGACAAGCAGAAATAGCTACAAGTGGGCCTTAACAGAAGAATATGCCATCCCAGCATTCATCAATTTACACAGACAAGAGAGAACCAAAGAAGCATGCACAGAAAGTGGATCCAGGTTATGAGAAAGACACCAAACAGGGAAACTCTTCCATTTGGATAAGCAGGATTTCCTTGTATGGGTTTCCTGACCTCCTGCAAGACCCTAAGCACGTCCTCAGAAAAAAAGGTGTCTATAAGTAATTGAAATCCTATCACTCAGTGTCAAATGAATTGTGGACAGGTGGGGATAAGATGAGAGATCCCTTGTCTTGTGGGAGTAGGTAGATCCTGTGAGGTAACTTATGATGATTGTTCTTGGCTAAATGCAGAGGAAGAGGGAACCAATGCTGTCTAGGACAAAAAGGAGTCACCAGCAAGATTTTGAAAGCATCATCTATTATCTTGAACAGGACTTTTGGAATGAGAGGAAGAGGAGGGAAGGCGTAAAGAAACATACCCTTCCAAGAAAAGGAAAAGTTGTCCACTTTCCGACCAGAAGACATGGGGCTCTGGCACAAAAAAGAGAAAGTTACCTGTTCATAGGGGAGGTAAATAGATCTACTTGAGGAGTACCCCATTGGCGGACAATGTCAAAAAACACATCCCTGTGGATAATCCAGTCACTGGATTGTGATATTGACCTGCTCAGGGAGTCTGCCACAATATTCTGACCTGAGAGAATGTAAACTGCCTGAAGAGTCACTTGATACTGGACAGCTAACTTCCACACTTGAAATGCTAACCTGCAAGTAGACAATATCTTGTCCCACTTTGCTTGTTGACATTTCATTCAACTGTGGTATTGTCTGTCAGTACCTTGAGGGGCGCTGGAATGAAGAGAGGATGAAAAGCTTGAAGAACCAATAGAACAGCTCTCATCTCTTTGACAGTGTTGTGGTCTTTCTTTTGTTGAAGTGACCAGCTGCAATTTTAGAGAGCCAATGAAAGTTCTCCATCCCACGTCTGAAGTGTCTGAACAGCCTGAGAGGGGAGTAGATTTGAAAAGGAATCCCTGGGTTGGCTGACAACTGCCAAATCCACCACTGAATTTCCAGCTTGAGGCATAAAAGAAGAGGGACTATGAAATCTAGAGGATGAGAGTGCTGAAGCCAAACTGACTTTAGGAACCACTGAAGCTTTCTCATGTGGAGTTTGGCTACAGGGAGCACAGGAATGGTGGAGACCATGAAACCCAGAGCTCTTAGAAATTTCCTGGCTGTAAATAAGGCCAGAGGAAGAGGGGACTGAAAGAAGACAATTGAGAGTTAAGGCCTTTGGAGGTGGCAGGGATGGCAGCATTGGAACAGTTTGGATCCTGCATCCCAGAAACACATCATGATCCTGTGAAGGAGTCAGGAAGGACTTTTGGAAATTTATAGTGCACACCAGGCTTTGCAGGAAAGACATGGAAAAATGAAGATGCTACAGTAGAATCTCTGGAGAGGATGACTGAAGAAGTAGGTCTAAGTAGGGAAAGACCTGTAAACCCCTTAGACTGCAAAAAGCAATCACAAGAACGAGGCATTTAGTGAATAACCTTAGGGCAGGAGAGAGGCCAAACCGCAAAGGCGAGAACTGAAAATGTCAAGAAGCAACAGAGAAACATAAAAACTTCCTGAAAAGGTGATGATCAGGGACATGAAGATAATCGCCCTTGAGGTCCAGAGAAACTAGAAAAGCCTAAGGAAACAGCAGAGGAAACAATGTCTGAATAGACAACATCTGAAAGGAAAAGACCTTCAGAAAGGTGTTTAAATAAAGATCCAGAAGGAGTCTCCAAGTGTTCTCTTTCCTGGGAACCAAGAACATTCTGGAATAAAACCACTTCCCCTTTTGAGAAACAGGAACTTCTTGTATAGTTCCCAGAGTCAAGAGACCCTGAAGCACCTCTAGAAAAAAGGCTAATTGTTCCTGAGGGGGTTGAGGAAAGCCTATGAATGGGGGAATATATTTCCAGAACACTAGCAAAGGATGGAAAGAACCCAGGAATCTTGAGTAATCTTTACTCAAACAGGAAGAGACAAGGAAAGACAAAGAGAAAGAATAATGTGGCTGAGAAGTACAGGGTAGTCAGACAGCACCTGTTTTTTCAAGAAAAGGAGATTTCTGTATAGAAGCAGTCTGGGTCGCTTTAGCAGGAGGAGCCCATTTTCCACCCTTTTTTCCTTTGAAGGGGGCAGAACCAAAAACAGCAGCTGTAGAAGAAGTATTTGCTGCATCACAGCTGCGCTTACTAGAATGGCGAGCCACCTAAGAGGAAGTCCCCAACAAGGAGAGAGGAGAAGTCTTCCCCTCAGACTTGGGAAGGTCAGAAAAAAACTGAAAGGACTGAGAAAGAACAGCCAAAATATACCTAGTCGTATGGATCTTATAATTGACAACCCAAAAAACAAGGGTAGCTGAAGTATACACCTTCTTACCTAGCCTTTCCATAGCTCTGCTGTCCCTATCAGAAGGAAGCAACTTTTTTGAAGGCAGTAACGTAAATGGCTTGTCATATGCCACATACACCACAGATGGGTCAGCAGATGGGCACTTACACAGAATTTTGCAATCATTAGGTACCTTATAAAATCTATCAAGTTTCTTGCGGCACGGGGCCCTGAAATGCAGTGGAGAAGCCATCCAACACGGCAGCCAAAACAGGAGGAACAGTAGAAGTTCTAGGAGACCATTTGCAGAAGCTCGTAATAACTGTTCTGAACCTCAGAAACCTGGGCACAATCCCACTTAAATTACATCATTCTGGAAATTGTCCCCCCAAAGGAAATCGCTAATGGACTCCTCCTTAGAACTTGGAGAAGGAATCAATAAGCAAGAGATTACTCAGAGGAATCCTGCTCACTGGGTCTCTTACGAAGAGTATAAAGACCAAGGGGGAGCTGGAACAGAAACTCCTTGAAGGTACTTTAAGGCCATAAGGGCACTGAATAAACCCTGAGTAGAATTCTGCCAGTCAGTCTGAGGGGTCCTTCGGAGCAGGAGAAACATGCTTTCTTTTTTGTTTCTTCTTCTTTTACTCATTCACTCTAATGGAACTCAGCAAGTTTGCACTGTAACTTCCAATGGGCGGAGCCTAAGCAGTTTGACAGAATCAAATTATGTCTTCACATTTCAAACAAATGTTTGTATCTCTGGAACCATATGGGTTATGAAAGAAGTGTAAGTGGCAAACTCTTCGGCACAAACTATTGTTATAGTGGTAGTATTATTTAGGTTCTAGGTCTTAAATCAAATTTTATAAGTCACAGTAAACATAGTGACTATTACATTTGTAATATTTTGTAAACAACTCAATATCTTAACCGCTCAATTTACAGACAAACTGTCAGCAACATTTTATTCATCTAGCTGACAGCTTTTATAAGGTGCTAAGGAGTTCTGTTTGTGTTACTTGTTTGTTGAGCTATTCAGAAAAAATGTAAAATTATATCTATATAAATTAATATCATAAAAACAACAGTTAATATCTATTTAACTGCACTAGACAGAGGTCATATATCAATACAGTTGAGTTTGCCCTTGTGTAAGCTTTAAGATGAAATCTTTAAATCCTTGTACCTAGCATGGTTTTGGAATTATTGATGCAAATATGAACAAGCAATATTTGACGCCTAGAGGAGTCAGTAGGAGTTAACTGCAGATGCACCTGGAGACGTCACTCGGATGTAATGAGGTACTTCTGCCTTATGAAACGTAAAGGTTCAGACCCCGTACAGCACTCTACAGTAGTAGTTGGAACTTCCTCCCTAAACAAAACCTGAGAAACACCCCTAGGCCCTTCATTAATAATCAGATGCTGCTCCCATGAACACACAAAATGGACATCTGCAAAGCCTCCAAGGACATGCGTGATGTCAGATCCATGTTGGCCTCTGAAGCGGTTGTGGCAGAAGAATCCAACAAAAGAGCCTGGCGATCCTCCAGATTTTCTGTAGCCTCAAGAGAGACGTATGGTGGAGATGGCATAGCTTTTTTGGCCATATTCTTCGCATTTGGCTGACCCTCAGAGTGGGAAGTTCCTTCCGTAACATCCTTTGCTAAAGGTTTAAGACATTGGTTCTCTAAATATATGACCAAATAGGAAAGCCGATGATGGACACACTGAGATAAAAGACTAAAAAATAGAACAGGTCCATATGGTTGTGGGAAGCACCAAGACAAAATATACACTGCTTGCCATGATCTTTATAGGGAATCTCCCTCCCACACTGGCATTTATCCTTTCTGGATGACATGAACTCCACAGGCAACAAACAAAAGGAAAATGATAAGAGCAAAACCCCCATTAGGGCACCTATCTGAAAAATGGCTTGGTGAACCAGCAAGTGAAGCAAGCATTCAGACAGTACAGTTGTGTACACATACCATAAATGTAGATGTTTGAGTGTATTCACTGTTGCAGTCATTACATTTGGGTTATCTGCCTGCAGGTAGCCCTCGGTCAGCCTGAATATCAAAGTCTTGAATTCCTGCTTCAGATGCTGTCTCAGGGGTATAAAACATGCAGCCCACGCCATTACATCAGTTTTTTTGCCCCAGATGTCAGGTGCCCCCACAATTGGAAGCAATTATATGATATGTTACACCTCCATCAAAAAGCAAATACACCAGAAAGCTTAAAACAAGAAACAAAGGTAGAGCCAAAAGAAGTCAGGGGGCTGGTGGGAGGGTAACCAGGACTGCAACAGTGAATACACTCGAACATCTACATTTATGGTAAGTGTACACAACTGTACTATGTTCTTCATATTTCACTGTTGCAGTCATTACATTTGGGTTGATTCCCAAAGCTAAGGAAGGGATGAGGAAGATAAAGAGCATTAGGGCCAGCTATTAAGGCCTGCAAGACTGCAGTGGCAAAACCAGCTCTGGATTTAGAAAAAATGGGCATGTGGTAATGCTTGGTGAAGGTATGTACAGTGCTCCAGGTAGCAGCTTCTAGGACCTCCCTGGTAGGGACTCCTCTGAGAAAGGCTGTAGAGGTAGATGCAGCCCTGGTGGAATGTGATCTTATCCCCTGTGGGGTAGGTTTTCCATGGTGCTTATAGCAAAAATTAATGCAATTGACTATCCATTTAGAAATGGTTTGCACTGAAATGGCCTTCCTCTCTGCCCCTGCAGCAAAGCCAACCATCAGCTGTTCAGATTTTCTGAGAGGCTTAGTCCTGTCCAAATAAAATCTAAGTTGTCTGTGCATGGCCAAGGAGTGCAGTGTTCATTCTCCTTTGTTTTGTGGATTAGGGAAAAAAGTAGGCAATAAATGGACTGATTTAGGGCCACACTAGACACCACCTTGGGCATAAAGGAAGGATTGGTCCTGAGGGAAACCCTATCTGCATGGAATATAATGAAGGGCTCCACTGCCATGAGGGCCTGTAATTCAGACACTCTTCTTGCTGAAGTGATGGCTAGAAGGAAGACTGTTTTCCAAGAAAGTAATTTTAACTCTGCAGTTGCAGCTGGTTCAAATGGATGGACAGTGAGCTTTTCCAATACAAAGTTAAGGTCCCAGGCTGGAGTAGGGGCTCACCTGGGGGGGGGGGGTCTTACATTTTTAACTGCTCTGAGGAATTGCTTTAACAGGGGGTGAGAGAAGAGGGCTGGTTCAGTATTATAATGTGCTGAAATTGCAGAGGCATGAATTTTAATTGATGAGAAGGATAAGCCCATGTGGAGCATTTCTGCTAAGTACTGAAGTATATGAGATAAGCTGGGCACCGGAGTGCCCATACCCTGGGTCTGGCTCCAGGAAAAGTATCTTTTCCACTTTTTAGCATAGGGTTTTATAGTACTAGGTCTCCTTGCTTCCAGAATGGCATCCAGCACCTGCTTACTGAGGGAGCTCAAGGAATTAGCCAGGCTGCAAGGTTCAGGGTTTGAAGCTGAGGGTGCAGAATATGGCCCGCTGCTGGGACAGCAGGGAAGATGTCTCAGGTAGGCGCCATGGATCCAGCAGTATCATGCTGCGCAAAAGGGGTACCAGTGCTGGCGGGGCCAGTCTGGTGCAATAAGTATTGTCCTTGGTTTGTCCTGTTTGATCTTTAGCAGAACCTTCGAGAGGAGAGGCAGAGGGGGAAAGGCATAAACTGAGAGGCTTTCCCAGGTAAAGGACAGGGCATCCACTTTCCAAGCTTGCCTGTGGAGAGTCCTTGTGCAGAGTTTGTCCAATTGGTAGTTCTGGGGGGGGGGGGGGCAAACAGGTCTATCTCTGGACTCCCCCATTTGTTCCTCAAGAGGTTGAATATTTTTGGTTCCAGTTTCCATTCGTGTGGGTCCATGAGATTTCTGCTTAGGTCGTCTGCCAGTGAATTTAGCTTGCCTGGCAGGAATTGAGCTTGTAGGTGCACTTGGCAGCTCAAGGCTGTGTGAGCCATGGCTAGTCTGCAGAGAGGGGCTACGAGTGGGTTCACCCCCCCTGCTTGCTTATGTACCACATAACTGTGGTGTTGTCTGTCTTTAATAATTGTCCTGGAAGGATGTGATCTTTGAAGGCTGTCATGGAATTCTGTACAGCTAACATTTCTTTTTGGTTGATATGCAGGTGCATCTGACTCGGGTTCCATTTGCCCTGAATGCACTGCCCTGCCAAGTGAGTCCCCCATGCATAGTCTGATGCGTCTGTTGTTAGGGGTTGGGCGGCAGGGGGTAGACTGAAAGGGAGTCCCTTGTTGTGGTGGCAGGCCTCTACCCACCAAAGGAACTCTGTCTTTATACAAGGAATGATAGGAATCATTGCTTCCAGGTCCTGAGAATGTTGACACCATAGACTTTTTAGATACCATTGTAGTTTCCTCATATGCAGTCTTGCATATGGAATTAGTAGAATGTAAGAGGCCATGAACCCCAGGGCTTGCAAAATTTTCCTTGCAGATAGCTGGGTCTTTGTGGCCAATAGTTTGAAGTAGGTTGTCAAATAAACTTGTTTCTCTGGCGTGAGGTAAGCCATCTGGGAAGTTGTGTTCAAGCTTGCTCCCAGGAATACAATCTGTTGGCAGGGTACTAGATGAGATTTCTTTTTGTTTATGGTGTACCCCAGCGAGGTTAGAAGTTTCTTTATGAATGCCAGATGTTTTAATAGCATGTCCTAGCTTTCTGCCTGAATCAGACAATCGTCCAGGTATGGGTATATTTGAATATTTCTCTGCCTGCAAAATGCAATGGCTGGAGCTAGACACTTTGTGAATACTCTGGGCACAGTAGATAAGCCAAAGGGAAGTGCAGAGAACTGATAGTGCATGGAGCCTGCCCTGAAGCGTAGGTATTTCCTGCAAGATTCCCTTACTGGAATATGCAGGTAAGCTTCCTTTAAGTCTAAGGTTGCCAACCAGGCATCTTTGCCAAGCATAGGAAGCAGCTGTTGAAGTGTTAGCATTTTGAATTCTAGGATTACCAAAAAAGGTGTTTAGAATAGACAGGTCCAGGATAGGACGCCAGGAGCTGTCTTTTCTCGGTACCAGGAAAAGTCTTGAATAAAAACCTTGTCCCCTTTTTGCTGCTGGGACAGGATTAATAGATCTGATACTTAGAAGAGAGAGAACCTGCTGTTGAGCATCTGCCCACTGATTTGGGGGTAGGTCTGGTCAACCGTTTGGGGTTGGTATGGTGTGGAAGTGGAATCTGTATCCTTGGAAAACTATATTTAAAACCCATTTGTCCTGGGTAATGAGTTCCCAGGTTTTTGCATGCAGGGCGAGCTTTCCTCCTAAAGTTGCAGTTGAGCAGGGCTTGGAAGGGATAAGGTTAAGTCATTGTGACATTTTTCCATAGGGGGGTGTCTTACTACTTCCTGTTTTGGAAGTGGGAGCTCCCCACTGCCTAGGCCTGTGTGTAGCCTGAGACTGTAACCTAGGTGGTCTGCAGTTCCTGGGTTTGGACTGAGAAGGCCTGGAAGAGACTGGAAAGGACCAATTCTTTGAAGGCCAATGCCTACTAAATCTGAGAGGCTGTACTTGCAGGAAATCTTTAACAGTTTGCATAGATTTGGCTTTTTCCTCCATCTTTTTGAGAACTTCTTCTATTTTGTTGCCAAACAGGCAGTCTTGGTTTAAGGGAGCATCCAGTAATTTAGCTTTAACATGATCTGGCAAGTTTTTCTCCTTAAGCCAAGCGTGCCTTCTAAGTACAGACCCAGTGACAGCAGCTCTGCAAGATGATTCTAAAGAGTCAAAACCACATTGCAAAGTATGTTTGCCAACTTGTTCAACAGAATGCATTAAATCCTGTAATTCATTATGTCCACATCAGTCAGGAATCAACATCATTTAGTAGTCCCATAATATGCTGCTGATACTTTAACATACGAAACTGGCAATTTAAGGCCCTAATGGCCAAAGTAGCAGCAGTGTATACCTTTTTACCCCATCTGTCCAAGGCCCTAGAATCTCTATCAAAGGGGGTAGGATTTTTTGGCAGTAGTAACCTTAATGCCCTTTGGTCGTTGGGAAATGGTCTCTGGATACACAGCAGTATTCTTGAAGAGGAACTTGTGAGAGTCAGGTACTCTAATACCTGCTGTAAAACGAAAAGGAATATGCCAAAGAAAACACTGATGTTGAGAAAATTCTTTAATAATAACAGCAACGCTTTTGGGACTATACCCTTCTTCAATGCTACAAACATTTCAAAAATCAAAGCAGTTAAATTTAAATAGGAGCCAAAACATCACATGATTGCAACCAGCCAACCATGCGGTGGAAGCAATTAAATGACAAAACTGGAATAAATAGTTAAAAAAACAGTACATAAAATCCAAACTTTAAAATTTAGTATATTGTTATCTCACTAAGATTGGTTTTAGAATTATAGCTGTGTTACAACCTTTACAACTCTTTGAGCTTTCTAGTGGTCTTACCTACATAAAAACAAGAACATCGGGTACAGGTAGCTAGGTAAACCACATTAGAACTAACACAATTAGCTGTAAGCTTAAAAGTATATTCATTTCTTGCAGAGGTATGAATAAATCTCTCACTTCCTTTACCATAGATATCGATGCAACATGTACAATTCAAACAGCTAAACGTAACAAGCCTTGTACTAACTTGAAGAATTTGTCTACCACTAAAATCCTTATAGCACAGCTTATTTTTCAAAGTTCTCATATTCCTATATGAGAAATAGGGGCGAGCACCCAATATATTACTTACTTCTGGAGACGCCATCAGAACAACCCAATTACTCTCTATAATATTTTTTAATAAACCTAGTTTTAGGCTAACACTGACAATTCTATCTTTTTGGAACAACTTAATGAAATGCAAACTGATTTTTTGAAGTGTGGCTATGACCCATCCTTGATTTTGGAATTAAGGAATAAAACTATGAGGGATAGGGACACTACCCTTAAACCAATTTTTAGAATAGAAGTTGGATCTACCATAAATCTGGGTAAAACTAGAAAAGATATAGTTAAAGTTAGATATGTAACAACGTTTAATACTAAAATTAGCTTACAGCTAATTGTGTTAGTTCTAATGTGGTTTACCTAGCTACCTGTACCCGATGTTCTTGTTTTTATGTAGGTAAGACCACTAGAAAGCTCAAAGAGCGCATTATTGAACATAAATCCGATATTAGGAGAAAGAATGAAAATAATGCATTATAGAAGCACATTAGTACCAATGGAGATACCCACAGATTTAAATTCAGGGTGGTAGACATGGTGTATGCATCTATGAGAGGTGGTGATATTAACAACTTCCTAGAAATGAAGGAATATGAATGGATTTTGCGCTGTGACGCTGACCACTCACCTGGTTGTAACACAGCTATAACTCTAAAACCAATCTTAGTGAGGTTACAATATACTAAATTTTAAAGTTTGGATTTTTATGTACTTTTCTTTTAACTATTTATTCCAATTTTGTCATTTAATTGCTTCCACCACATGGTTGGCTGGTTGCGATCATGTGATGTTTTGGCTCCTATTTAAATTTAACTGCTTTGATTTTTTGAAGTGTTTGTAGTATTGAAGAAGGGTATAATCCCGAAAGCTTTGCTGTTATTATTAAAGAATTTTCTCAAAGTCAGTGTTTCCTTTGGCATACTCTGTAATACCGGTCAGGTTTTCTGGGAGCTGGAGGTAAAGTGTCTGGGGACAGGCTAGATTCCAAGAAGGCATCCTCTACAATGTCCAGAACAGGAGGTATAGCTAAAGGCCTGTGTTGAGGGAGGAGTAAGAATTCTCTAAGCCTCTAAGCCTCTTTTTGGAGTCACAGTAATCCTGGCTTTCCCAGCAGAAACGCTCCCTAAGAGTGTGCAAGGTTCCACCAAAAGAAAAATCTTCTGGAGGGGAAGCAGCGGGAATGGAATCCTCTGCATCAGAATCCTCATAGGTAGATAAGGGCAAATCCTGGTAATCAGAAGAAACGGAGATTTCAGAATCCTGATCAGAAGAATCAGAAGGAAAATCAGTTCTAGGTCTTTTAGAGGGGGAAGACGGGCTTCCCCTAATTAAAGTAATAAGGTCTTCAGCCATTCTAAGCATTTGTTTTTTAGGCATATGGGCCTGACCATGCGGTTTGGATGTCGGTTTTCTAGGCATGGGTCAAGTTTTAGGCCTGGATGAAGAAGATGGTGCCGGTTTAAAATGCATATCTGTAGGCCTGAATACACCCTCAGAAGCCGGTGCCTGCACAGCGGCTCCAGACCCATCCAAGGTAGAGACATCCGCAGGTTCCATAGTCGAAGAAGCATCTCGTGGCATACCGGACTCCGAATGGGTCTCAGTAGAAGCCTGCAAATCTGAAGTAGCGGGTCTCAGAGGCTGCGAAAGCAGCTCACTAAGTACGGCGACTAGCTTAACAGAAGTGTCGGTAGTTTTGGACCTATACGGTCTGTCTCTGTCTTTATCCTTACATTTTTTCGGAATATTGGTAGTCGGATGGCTTACCAAAGCCATTTCTGGATAGTTAAAGCAAGTACCAAAATAATTTGCTGTGAAAATAGACCGATGACGAATAGTTCGGGGGTTGAATAAGGCACAAATCCGACAGCGAGGGATGTCGTGGTCTGGGCCTAAGCAAGGAATGCAGTACGAATGAAAATCTTTTTGAAGTATTTGCTTTCCACAGGTAAGACAATTGTTAACTTTTACTAACATCAGTTAAGAGCAAGAAAAAGGATCCCCAACGGGGTACTTAGCTTTTTTGAAGACTTCGGTTCTGGAACTCGAATACGAACATTTCAGGAGTCGGCCGACCAGCACTTGCGAACTGCTTCTGCTTCAGGCACTGTGCGGCAAGTAAGACTGATGTAATGGTGTTGGCTGCATGTTTTACACCCCTGACGTCATGGAAGAAGAGACAGCATCCGATGCATGAATCCAAGACTTTGATATTCAGGCCGGTTGAGGGCTACCTGCAGGCAGATAACCCAAATTTAATGACTGCAACAGTGAAACATGAAGAACATCAATGATCAATGATGATGTTCAGACTGACAGCAAATAAGTTCTGAGGATGACATGTCTGGATGTCACCTTTATGTACACAGGTAGCATACATGTGACGTACAGTGTGCCCTTAGCAACCTACAGGCTTTGGTATACTGGCCGGATGTAGATCCACCCTTAGCAGGGAATTCCTACCATAAGCAATACTGTAACAGTAAAATGAAAGGATATATACTAGCCCCCAAAACAACAAGGTTTCCACTGCCCCCACAGTACTAACAGTGCACTTCTGACCTTTATTGACACTGTCAATAAAGCAAGAGTTAATGGCAAACTAGTCTTCTCCTTACTACAAGATTTGTCTAAAGCCTTCAATACAGTTTGTCACAGTAAACTTCTACTTCAAATGTCCTCACTAGGTCAAGCTCAGCCCACCCTTCTATGGTTCAAAGGCTACTTGTCCAAGAGGTATCAGTCAGTAAAATGGCACTCCACACACTCTCTCTCTTTCTCTCAATACCTCTTAGTCATCACTTTCCTAGCTCCTCTCCTCTTTAACATTCTTACTAACACCCTCCACAAATACACACGACAGGGCTCCTTGATCAAATAGGGACATACTCCACACTCATGTGCACATCTGACAACCTGGCACATCTCCCAAAAGTTACTCTAAACTTTAACAGCTACTGAAACGTGGCTCTGTAACTCGTAACTCATGCTCACCCCCCCTTCAAAAAAAAAACAAAAAAAAAAAAAAAAAGAACTACTTATTTTCCCAAATACCTCTCTCATGAAAAAACAAAATTCAAAATCCTTTGTCTTAATAATACAACATTGAAGTCACTTCTCATGGCACATTATTAGTGATGATAGTGACTGATAATCTTAAATTCGACCTATATATACAAAATTGCATTTAAAAATGCACTAAAATCTAAGAATGTTTTACAAAGCCAAAAACGTCAGTCAATGCAACTAATACTACACTTGGCATTACTTACTCCTCCCCTTACTTCTTTATGGCTCTCCCATCCTTACTAACCTCCAGGCATCACAAAAATTAAAACTTGACCAATGCTATACTAAAGTAGCTAAATTTGCAGCAAATACCCCTTTCATAACCCACCACTGTATAGCACTAAAAAGCCTAAATTTGCTAGAACTACCCCATCAACTAACATACCCCATAGCACACATACCATCATATACACATTATAGGACAATTATCTATACCCTAATTTATAACCTGCATTACTCAATACATATTGCAACTATCTGCATCACACCTTACTTCTCTTTATTACATAATAAATACCTAAACCATCTCTTCTCTGCATTACACTTATCCAATTTTTCCTGTTCATTATTTTACCAACTAAACTACCACCTCCTTTAAGCTTACAGCATCAATTAACAAACCCATAGCCTCTTACTTTTTATACTTCTATCATGTCCTACACCACTCTATGTCCTCTGAGTTTTAATTCAATCACAAGCCTCTCGTATATCACCTCTTCCCACTCCTTTCAATATCACCCTATCTTCCAAACATCTACAATTGTTATCCTCACACACTATTATCTGTACATTCCTAATACTCATCTACTACCTAACTTCCTATCACTGTCAGCTGCATAACACTTTCTCCTCTCCTACCAATTCAAATCCTCAGCACCAGCACTCACTACCTCCAACCTTGTGATTGCTTCCAAAATATACAACACAACATACGAAGGATACTTCCCAAATAAATACCTCCAACTTCTTCCAAAATCTCATCCGTCTCTCAAATATACCAAATTCCTAACTAAGCTCTCTAAACTTCTTTTACACTTCTCTACACAACTAAAGCTCTCTGGGGATATACACCCTAACCCCGGTCTTGAATATACTCAACAACATTCCGCCAAATCCCCCACTCCACCACTTAACACAAGTACATTTTCTTCTCTTAGCAGCTCTAACTTCCTCCTCCTTAACATGAATTTCAGGCGCATAGTCAACAAAATACATGAACTACATGCCACCTTAATACTATACTCCCCTGATATTACAGTTGTAATAGAAACCTGGTTGAAACCTGAAATTACCAACAATGAAATTTGTCCCCCAGAGTATAATACACATAGAGGTGATGGGAAAAATAAGCATGGAGGTGGTGTAGCCTTACAGTAGAAACAAAACTTAAAGGTAGAACTTACAGAACCAAGCTTGCCTGAATTCAGCAGTGCTGAGGTACTATTTAGCAAATCTGAAATAAACCACAACAAATCTCTAATCATAAAAAGTACAGATATTCCTCCTGGCAATAATCCCAATATAATAGAGTATCTTCTACACTGGATATCATTAATGTTCCCACAACAAACCATTATAATGGGTGACTTTAATACTAACTGGTATTCTTATTGCTTACATAAGATAACCCCACTAACTATGTTAACCTACATGGATTCACCCAAGTCATACAATCTGCAACTAGAACAAACAAAGCAACCAAAAGATAATCTATTCTAGATTGCATCATAACTAACAAACCTGCTCAAGCCTACCAATCAGGCTATCTCCTAGATAGCATTAGTGATCATCTCCTTACATACCTAATCTGACAGCATCTCCTTCCCCACAGAAATACTACCTACCATCAAATTTGTGCAAAAAAAAAAACAAAAAAACAAAAAACCTTCAATGCTCAAACTTTTAACTCCATCTTACAAAACTGTGACTGGACCCCACTCAAAACACTACCCTTAGAAACTGAAGTGGATTACTTCACTACTGCCTTCCTTTGCATACTAAACAGATTAGCCCCATGTCAAACTACTAGAGTGAAATCTAATTTCGCTCTTTGGCTAACAAAATACACTAAAAAGTTACTCAAACTAAGAGATAAAGCCTGGACACTACGACACACTAACAAAAATCAAGCTAACCTAGAACGCTATAGATAACTTAGAAATAAAGCCAAAACCCACGTCACACTAGACAAAAAGACATACTATACTGTTAAACAGAAAAAGCACCACAACAATCCTAAAAAAATGCTGTTCCACCATAAATAAACTCCTTCAACTAGGCCAATCTTCTACTCTCACCCTATCATCCACTAACAACAATGACTTTCTTTACAAATATTATACGCTCACTTACTAAGACCCACTGTAATACACATCCTACTACTCCAACTATACCCAAAAAATACAACCGACTCCTTCTCATTTAAATCTGTTGAAACTTAATAAAAAAGTTACAGTTTAAACTAAAGCCCACAACCCTTGCAGCTGAGAATCTGCTGTCAGAATTCCTAAAACTCGCAGCAAATGCAATCTGCTATCCTTTCTCTGTTCTCATTAATTGATCTATAACTGAATACATTCCTGTAAACTAGAAGATATATTTCATAATTCCTCTGCACAATGGTGGCAACTCCACTGAGTTCTCCAACTACAGACCCATAGCAATCTTATCCCCCTATCTAAAGTCTTAGAAAAATGCATTCATATGCAGCTCGTATACTACCTTTTATCTAATAACTTCCTTTCTAGAACATAGCACAGTTTCTGACCAAATCATAGTAATACAACAGCTTTTCTCAGTTTTACCAATACTATCAACTTACATAGAAATAACAGGAATCTTGTATCCTCCATCTTCTTGGACCTATCCAAAACTTTTGATACTGTTTTTATCAGAAATTACTAAATTAACTCTCCACTCTAAAACTCAGCCTTTCGTCACTTACATAGATCTAGTTACTTTAACTGACAGCAAGCTGAAGTGGCAAAAAGACCTCTCTTTCCGGTTACCATGGGGGGGGGGGGTTCCCCAATGTTCAATCCTAGTTCTCCTACTGTACAATATCTTTACCAACAAGCTCCAAATAACTATTTCTCTAGCCTCTGTTGTCCAATATGATGATGACTCTGCTGTCACCTGCACTGTACCTACCCTAAAAGAACTCGAAGCAAGGATGCAATAGTTGCTCCTAGCTCTTGAAGCTTGGTTAATAGACTTTCAACTAATTCTGAATCCATCCAAAACAAAACTTATGCTCTTTCACTCCACTAAATCACGTGACCCACCAACTCCATTCCAAATACATTCTTCCAATAATTCCATAATATCAACTGTAATTCAAGCAAAATTAATAGGTGTGTTAATAGACAACAAAAAGAAGTTATGTACTTACCATAACGTTCCATGTGAGTTGTTCATCTCATCTTCATTCTTTACTGATGGGTTTGGAGCCGATCCCTCGGCTCCGATACGGCCAAATGCAAACTCGAGGTCTTCAAACAGCTCGAGGCCAAGTCCCTATCCCATGATGCACCTGGAATTACCTCAGATCTTGTTTGCTGCGTATAACAATACCATATGTCATTCTTTCACTCCCAAGAGAAAGGTATAGAAGAATTGAGTAACCAGGATGAATCCAGCATCTCGATCATCTATCAGCCCAGGAGGGGGTAGGAGAGAGGGACACAAGAATGAAGGCAAGATGAACAACTCACATGGAACGTTATGGTAAGTACATAACTTCTTTATGTGAAGTTGTTCAAACCCACCGTTCATTCTTTACTGATGGGTAGCATCCCAAGCACCATCAATCTCAGGTGGCTCACGGCAGTATACTTCTCAGGACCGTGGATCCAAAGGAGGCCCTGTCCCTGGAGGCCTTGTCAACTTTGTAATGAGTGATAAAGGTATGAGATTTTGACCAAGTGGCTGCTGCGCAAATGTTATCAATGGGAAGTCTGGCAGAAAAGGAGATGATGTAGAAGCTGCCCTGGTTGAGTGAGCTTTACTCTTATGTTACAAAGGCATATTGGCAGCTGAATAACCAAAGGTGATACAATCAGATAACCATTTAGACACAGTTGTTTTAGTCACTGGTCTCCCCTTTCTGGAGTCTGAAAATGAAACAAAAATCTGGTCTGATTTTCTGAAATCTTTTGTTCTATCCAAATAAAATCTGAGCTGTCTGTGAACATCAAGTTTGTGCAACATATACTCTAAATTGTTAGAATGGTTGGGGAAGAAGACTGGCAAATCAATAACTTGGTTGAGATTGGCTTCAGTGCAAACTTTGGGCAAGAATGAGGGATTTGTTCTAAGTGAGAGACTGTCAGCATGGAATACCAAATATGGAGGCTTGATGGATAAAGCCTGAAGCTCTGACACTCTGTGGGCAGAATAATATCTACCAGAAAGATGGTCTTCCAAGACAAAAATACGAGATCACAAGATGAAGCTGGTTCAAATGGCAGAAGAATTATGTGGGAAAGCATAAAATTTAGATTCCATGGAGAATAGGGAGACTTCACAGGCGGTCTAATATGAAAAGTCCCTTTGAGAAATGCTTTGGATAACTTGTGAGACATGATATTCAATCCTTCAAATCCAGGATAAAAATTAGAAATAGCAGCCAAATGAATCCGAACTGTTGCTGCTGCAGCTCCTTTGTTAAAAATCCTAGTCAAGAACTCTAAGATGGAGGCCATAGGGGCTTGGTAAGGATCAATATTATTTTTAGAGGCCCATATAGAACATTTTTTCCATTTTCTAAGATACAGCTTCCTAGTAGAAGATTTATGAGAAGACAAAAGGATCTGTTTTGTCTCACTGGAGAGGTTATGGAACATGGCTATGATGGGAACTGGAGCAGCCAAGCTGTCAGCTTTACAGACTGCAGAGAGGGATGAAGATCCCCCGACAGGTGTGTCAGAAGGTCTGGAACTGGGACTAGAATCCAAGGATCCTCCAAAAGATGAAGTCGAAGGAAGGGGAACCAAATCTGACGAAGCCAATGAGGGATTATTAGAATGATGGTCCTTCCCAGGGTTTTTGCTTTCTGTAGAACCTTGGGTATCAACGGGATTGGTGGAAATGCATAGAGGAGACCCAGAGGCCAATCGTGTATGACTGGCAAAAAGGTCACAGCAAGGCTGGCCCCACCTGCGGAATATCCTGTTCGCCATTTGTTTCTTGAGGGACAACTTGTGGGGCAACAAGATTGCTCTGTTCAGTTTGTCTGCTATCACGTTGGATTTGCCCGGGATGTGCATTGCCAACAGAAAGCGCTGGGTGGAAACAGCCCACTGCCAAACACTGAGAGCCTCGCGACAAAGGGGTAAGACCTGGTTCCTCCTTGTTTGTTCAAATACCAGACCACTGACATGTTGTCTGTCTGATTGGAGGGGGTGTGGCGAATGGAATGAAGCATCCTCTGGAAATGATACTTTGAACCCAGCTGTCTTTTGTTATTTTGAGACAAGCATCTGGGTACAAAGCTAGGCGACCCCCGACTGCATCCAGAGCAGGACTGCCGGGCCTCCTCTCAGGAGCGCTGATGGGGATTCCCAGAGAAGTGATCTCTGTCGCCCTGGTGTTGCGGACCCCCTCTGCCGCAAGGGCGGCGTCTTCCATTATTGCCCCCTCCCCTGCCCCCTGGAGGGGGGTTTCACCACGTGTGTCTTGAAAGGCTCCTTGGGCTTTTTGGAACCACATTTTCCCTCCCCTTTGACCTTTAGTGTAGGGTCGGGTAGGGGTGGAAAAACAGACCCCGACAGGCAGACAGAGTCTTTCCATCCTGTTCACACCTGGTTAAGGCTTTCTTCACTTTAGGCCCAAAAAGGGATGCGCCATCAAAGGGAGTGCTCACGAAGGATGACTTGAAGGACTCTGAGGAGAAACACAAGCGCATCCAGGAATGTCTCCTAAGAGCAACTCCTGTACCCGCTGCCCTACTCATTCCAGCATAAGAGATGAGGTGCACGGATGAGTTGACAATAGAACTGAGGGTAGCAAGCTGGGCAGCAACTTTGTAGGAAGCTTCTGCAGCTACTGTACCCTGAAAAGCATCTCTTACCTCCTTACGGAGATCTCTTTGCAACCTAGTAGAATGGGTTAAATAGTTCAGTGAACGGACAGCAAAGGTCGCTGAACAAAACATGCGCTTCCCATATCTATCCATAATCCTAGAGTCTCTGTTAGGAGGATAGATAGATGTGGAAGTCTCAGACATTGCCTTTTTGGTGGCTGCCGCCACCACCATGGCATCAACTGGAACACTTTTTGTTAAAAATGTTTTGTCAAGGGGGGCAGAAATGAATTTATTAGGCCTCCTAAAGACAGGCTTCATAGTATCCAGAGACTCCCACACACTTTGTGAGACCAGCTGCATCAGCTCATCGAAGGGTGGAGACACCCAAGAGGTGGAGGGCTGAGACCCGAAAGCCTTCAGGAGAACTAACTCATACTCAGTAGGGCTTTTGGACTGCCAGTCACCCCTCTGCCTAAGGATCTCAAGTATCTCAGCGAATGAGTTATCCCCAGAGGGGGACCGTGGGGACCCTTCTGACTAATCTAAGTCAGTATCTGATGGACTCCTGTGGGGAGTCTAGATGTTTCCTCTTATACAATCTCTTCCTGGGAACCTCATCAGTGGGTGCTTCTGGTGAGATCTCGGAAGAGCAGTGGCCACCCAATGGGGCTTCCTGAGGCTCTGGGTCTCTACGCTTGGTCAGGACGTGCGAGGCAGAAGCAGACACAGGCACTTTATGGGAGGAGGAAGGCAGACCTGAGGTCAAGGATGTCCTAGGAGATATGACTCTCCTCATGGCATCGAAAGCACCTCTGCTCCAATGCGAGGGAGCCGACGGATCTGAAGAAACCGTCGACACCCCTGGCAGTGGGCTCCAAGCCCAAGGTAGGAGCCGAGCTCATACGAGCAGAGGCCCCGAGAGGCAAAGTCGGTCCGACTGTCCTCCCCATACCCAATCAGAGAGTGTCGGCTCCTAGAGTCCTCAATCAATCCAATCAGAGAGTGTCAGCTCCTAGAGTCCTCAATCAGCACAGAGGATGTCAAGAGTGCACAGAGCCGAAGACACTGGAGCAGGCATCGTCTCTGACGGTTCCACTAACATCAGCTCTGCCTCCTACGGCTCTGAAGGTCCAGCATGGCTCGGAGGAGGAATATTTAAGTCGGCGCAAGGGTCTTTGGCTCAGAAGCCATTTGGGTTGAAGCCGATAACATTTTTGCTAAGGCCGGTGCCAATAACAGCTTCTGCACCACATGATCCACATCCCGATCCGACAGGCTGATAGATGATCGAGAGGAGCGTACCGAAGGTGGTACCGACTGGAGAAGTAGACTCTTAGGTGCTTCGGACACTGGTTCCAAGACTGGGGACCGGCTCCAAAAGGTAAAGACTGTCGGCTCCAATGGCAGTAGAGACAAAGTCGAAGACTTTTTCGATTTCTTCTAGTCCGATTTCTTGGAAGACTTTTTGAGGACTTGCTGGATCCATCTTGGTCACTCAAAGCTTCCTGAAACGAAGGCTTCAACAACCCTCTATCGATGAGTTTCCTCTTCCTTTCCTGCAGGACCCTTGAGAAGGAATGACAAATAGAACGACTGTCTTGCAAATGCAGAGCCCCTAGACAGTAAACACAATTAATGTGGCTGTCTGTAACAGACATCTTTTGGCCACACTTTGGGCACTTTTTGAAGCCAGACTTAGGGTGCTTATCTTGGTCAGCCACAGTAATGTCAGGAAAATTACTGTCACCACAAAAAACTACAATAGTAATTTTTCACACAAGCCTAAAATAAACGTAGGCTAAATTACACAATAGTAAATCTTCACACAAGCCTTAAATAAAAGCAGGCTAAATCACACACACACAGTAATACAAGTATAAATGTGATATCACACAATAAGAAATTCCAAGCAGACTATGCAAGAAAGATGGAGATAGCTGCTAAGAAGCAACAACCTTATCTAAATTATCTAAGGTTTACTGTAAACTACAACTTCAACAGCAATAAAGTACTAAGCCTTATCTATAAAAATTCAGAAGGCTAGACAGAGCACACAGCAAATGACTATAACTATCTAAGAAAACAGTAGAAATTGTGACAAAAGGTCACTGAATAACATACTGTAAGTAGAGAAACAACTATTAAACTAGGCCTAAGAGAGGCCAACTAGAAATATGTTAAAGCAAACTAAATGGGAAGGGAAAACACACTGAAAAGCTATAAGAGCTTTATCGACTATCCTAAACTATTCTAACTAACTAGCAAAAAATGTTTAATAAGTAAGAATGAAAAAAAAAACAGCTTAACTGGCCCAAGCTAAATCAGAACCTCCGATCTGTTTCAGCGGCAAACTAGATCTGCGGTAATTTCAGGTGCATCATGGGATAGGGACTTGGCCATGAGCTATTTGAAGACCTCGAGCTTTGCAATTGGCTGTATCGGAGCCGAGGGATCGGCTCCGAACCCATTAGTAAAGAATGACTGGCGAGATTGAACAACTTCACATTATCAGATTTAATATACACCTTTCCCAGTCTATCAAAAAGACACACACAAAACTAGGTGCTCTGTACAGACTCAAGTCTTTCCACATGGTCACAAGACAGGCAATTCCCAGAACTCACCTACTCTCCACTCTGCTATATGCCTCCCCTAACTTTGGTCAAAGGGGAAACCTGTACAATAAAATTGCTAAATTCTTTATTAACCCCCCCCCCCCCCCACAGGTCTCACCAATGCTCTGCCTTACAGCAACTTAACTGGCTAGAACTACCCCATTACCTAACCTATACTCAACTCCTTACTGCCCACAGACCTGTATACCAACATGAAAAAACTCTTGCTTTCAATAATTGCTCCAACCCTACACCAACACTTGAGTCCTCCGATCCTCGAACAAATCACTACTACAGGTATCCATATCCAACAACACTGCCAGTGACTCCCTCTCCTCTGTCTCTAAACTTTGGAATAAAATACTGCAGGCTATCATAACTTCTGCTGACACAATTCAATTTAAAAACCTACTTTGAATCTTCCTCAATACTAAATTCCTTTGCCCATGTGCTACTCCTGACTACATTTTCTTCCCATGACCACTAGCTAACCAAACCACTTTTCTACCATACTATACTCACATATATAACTAAACATATAGATTCACTTCTTTTCCTTCTTACCCATACCCCTCACTCTGTATCTAAAATATACAATTTCTCTCCCCTTCCCATACTCATACGTATACATTTTAACTTCCTCTTTTCCTCTAAACTATCAGTTTCTCTCTTTATCTCTTTCTCCTACTAATATATGTTAAGCCTCCATTTTCCCCTCACCAACTACCATACCTTTATTTTACTTCTTACTCTATATCGTATGTGTCTCTCTCTCTTACTTATTCACTCCTCTCCTCTCATCTCTTATTCCTGTTTGACTGACTGTACTAACTAACCCATGCCCTACTAGCTAGATCCACATGAAAAGTGCTGTCTGAATTACTGATGTGAATGTAAATGTGCTACATGGTTTAAACATGCTACCATATGTAGTACTGTATCAATGTTCAACCTTTGTTACTCTTCTGCATCAAACACCGAATACGTATATCATATGTCATACTTCACTAATTGTAAATCAATGCAACTGTTGTCTAGTATGCAAGTAAGTGCATAATTATGCAATGTATGAAATTTTGTAATTACTATGCAGTGGTGAGCATCTTCTGCGTGGAGACATGTGTGAATGGGCGTACCTTCGTTGAAGGTTGTGCGTCAGGGCTGGTAACTCGGCACGTAAAAATCAACTACCAATCATTAGCGGACCGGAGTTCTGCTGTGGCGACCCCTAACCGGGAAAAGCCGAAAGACACAACAACAGCAACATGCAGTGTTGTCAATTCTCCCTACAGCTTTTCTCTGTGGGCCTCTGCTGAAAATGGACTCCATCCCAGATGGACTTTTCTGGTAAACAAATGTTAAATAAATAAATATACTCACCTTCTTATCAATTACAAAATTATGCAGCATCCATCTGCTTGTCCAGCACTAAATACCATTCTACACAACAATGTTCCCAATGGGTTATTACAATCCAGTGACCAAATGCTCCTCTCTGTTCCTAAACCTATCAAATCTATTGCACTTGGTCTGTACTCATACCATGTTGTTAAGTGCTGGAACTTCTTACATGTGTCAATCAGGTCAACACCCTTTCCTCTAGTCCTTTAAAACCATTCTAAAAGACTTC